>NW_017731595.1:0-29299 GCF_001890085.2 Hipposideros armiger
TTTTCAAGTAAGATTTATAAGTGTCCATTAATGAATGGCACAGTGCTGGAAAAGAGCTAAAGAAAGAAACACATTTGAGATCCTGGAATCCTTGCAGTTTATAATTCAATATGGAGATTATAAAAATAGAGTTAGTATATCTTGCTATATTCAAACTCAGTATGTATGCATATCCATTGTTATTTGAAAATAAATTCACAGCATACTCCTTTATTCATTTCATAAAAGGCAAATTCATATAATAGAAGTAATAATGGGGTCCCCAAGGTAGTGAATTTAAAGAATAAGTATTTAATGTTAATATTTAAATATTATAACATGCTTATAACTTTTGGGCGTATACCTAGTCTAGGAATTAAGGTCTAGCTATTAATGTACTTTTAACAAATTTATACGCTTGCCTTTACAAAACCAATACAACAAAAGAACAAGACTTTTCAAAGCACATTTGGGTTATTTGGGTTCATCAAATAAATGAAGTAGTTACCTGGTTTTCACCTTAATAAAGAATTGAGACTCTCACAGCTGCCGCAGAACACCTGGGCACCTTATACATAGGTTGCCCATGTCCACTCTAGGTCTATGCAGGTTCTTGCACTAATGTTTAGTCTCTTCACTTATATGAACTGGATTAAGGGCACATTAGGGGGCTTCTTTGATGGCAAACAGGGCCTTGAATTATCCTTGCTGCCTAATATCCATTGGACTATGGGTGGTATTTGGATACCCTCATTTACATCAATTTCTCAGTTGGGACTGAATCTCTGTTATTTGACCAGTCCCAATCCCTAGCACCTTCTGGCTGAGGTCAAGATACTCTACCTAGATCTTGCCAGTTGTCTTCTTCCTAGTGGCTGGATCTTATCCATATGCCTCCAGGTGCTAGCTTTTTGTTTATGTCAATGTGGAGAGACAAGCAGTCTGAAACCATCACCATACAGCCCTAATTTTCTTCTGATGACCAGCTCTGTCTTCAGTATTGAAGCTTGGCTCAGAATCCATTTATACTGGCCCCTCTTGGAGAGGGATCTCTGTCCATTTCGTACACTGTGTATCATGCTGTATCATACTGTGTACCATACCTTTAACAAGGACTATGGCCAGATAAATTATTATAGCTCCGGTCTTGTGTCGCACATTCTTTTCTTTCAAGCTACCTTTACCTTCTGAGGTAGGGGTAAAAAACCCCTCAAAAAACAAAACAGTGGCTTTCTAAAAATGGGTTAGAAATATACCTGGGTCTTTGATCCCTCAGTTTCCAGTGGCTGGGAAGGGCTTGAGGGTGGAGGAGGTAGGACAGAACACTTGATTTGATACATTTATCCATTAGCAGACTCCTGTGATTACTACCATGGCCCATGCAAATATTATTGCTCTGTGCTTAGCATAATGTGAGGGAAAGTTGGAAAGTATCACATTAAAATTATGACACTACTGAGGGAAGGCAAGATCAAATTAACAAATATATTTTTTTCAGGTGTGGAAGAATGCATAATTTCTTTAAACTAGTTTGACTGAACTCTAAATCCCTATTCTGCCAGATAGTGGGGAATTCAGTTTGTTGTTATTAGGGCTTTCCCCCTCTTCCAGGGTTATGCAAAGGAGCTGGGGTCTCATGCAACCAAAACATTGGGGGTGGGCTATAAGAAAAATGTCAGACAATAACAAGCAATCGAGAGGTTGTGTAGAAATCAGAGCTCTTTAGAGCTGCTGATGAGAATATAAAATGGTGCAGTTGTTTTGAAAAACAGTGTGATAGTTCCTCAAAAAAATGAATCACAGAGCTACCATATGACCCAGGAATTCCACTCCTGGGTAATATACAAAAGAAAATTGAAAACATACGTCCATGTAAAAACATGACTATTCATAGCAGAATTATTCATAATAGCCAAAAAGTGTAAACAACCTAAGTGTTTACCAACTAATGGATAAACAATATGTGGTCTAGCCATATAATGGAGTCTATTTGGCCATAAAAATAAATGAATACATGCTAATAATACATGTTCCATCATGGATAAACTTTGAAAACATTATGTTAAGTAAAAGAAGCTAGACACAAAAGGCTACATATTATATGATTCCATTTATATGAAATGTCCAGAATGGGCAAAGCCCTAGTCAGAAAGTAGATTAGTGGCTGCCAGGGGCTGGGGGTAGGAAGCGGTCAGGAGTGACTCTTAAAGGGGATGGAATTTTTTTTTTTTTATTCACATAAAAATATCCTGGAATTAGATAGTGATGTAATGGCATAACTCTGTTACTATAACAAGGACTACTGAATTATACATCTTAAAAGGGTGAATTTTATATTATGTAAATTATATCTTGGCGATTACAAAAGAGAAATAGGTATGTAAATCAACCAACCTACCTACCAGTAGAGACAGACTCTCCAGGCCTCAGTCCACACAGCTTCTACTGATATATGACCAAGGCCTGAGCCCAGGTCGACCTGTTCGTCTAGCTTTGTTGGCCTCTGTGCCCTGGGTACAGGTTCTAGCTTCCCCAGGGCACCATGTAACCATTTCCCTTGGAAGGACTCTCACCTTCAGGGAGATCTGTCAGGATCAGGTCTGAGTCCTCAGCACTCACAGGCCCCATGGACTCCTGTCCTCTGTTCATCTTCAAGGAACCTTCCTTTCCTCTCCTCTTGCCTCTTATACATTTTCTTAAATTCTTAAATTCAGTATTTTTAATGTTCTTATCTACTTTTACTTTCCCTGGAAGGGATTTTGTTCAATAAACTTCATCTGTTACTTAAAATACAGTCAACATTTTCCGAAGAAGAAGAATCGACCAAGATATTTCTACACAGAAAGCTAGCTTTGCAAAGAGGTATGTACAAGAATAGGTACTAAGAAAAGTGGGGATACAAAAGGACAAAAGGCAATGATGAGAATTACACACATTTTTGAGCCAGTGGGGACCACGAAGAAAGTCGGGAGGAACAGAGTGTGGCAGACTTACAGCCCTACATTAATGTGCATGTGACATTACCTTAGTCCCTTAGGGCTGCTATCGCAAAAGACCACAGCCTGGGTAGCTTATAAACAACAGAAATTAACGTCTCCCCGTTCTGGGGTCTGGAACATCCAGGGTCGAGGTCTAACATCATCACGTTCTGGTGAAGTGCCCTTCTTGGCTCATAGCTGGCACTTTCTTGCTGCGTCCTCACACAGTGAGAGGCACAAGCTGGTTCTCTGGGGTCCCTTTTATAAGAGCCCTAATCCCATATATCAACTAAAATTTAATATATATATATATATATATATGTATATATATATTTATATATATATATATATATATGGTCACGGGGTGCGGAGCCTAGTGTGGGAATGGAGTCAATGGATTTGTAATAGGTATGTATGATATTGGGGGTGGAGGGGCAATGGATGGGGAGGGGTTGTCACTTTGTGAGGGTGGAAAGGATAACTAGTGCATTGTTTTGTACACCTGAAAATAATAATAATAATAATAATAATAATAATAATAAAAGAGCTCTAATCCCCACAATGAGGGCTCTGCCCTCATAATTTACCTAATCACCTAGTAAAAGCCTCATCTCCTAATACCATCATCTTGGGGGTTAGGATTTCAACATATAAATTTGGCGGAAGGGACACACAACCAACCAGACCATCCATAGCATACATGAAGTTAGATCTTGGTGGAACAGCTGCACTAAACCAGCTGTGGTAAATTGAATAAAGACCACCCCCCCTCCCGCCCCAAAGTGTCCATATCTTAATTCCTGAAACCTGAGACTATTACCTTATACAGCAAAAGGGATTTTACAGGCGTGATTAAAGTTAATGATATTGAAATAGGGAGATTATCCCGGAGTATCCAGATAGTCCAATATAATAGCAGGGGTCTTGATAAAGGGAAGGGAAAGGGGATGGAAGGTTTGATTATAGAAGAGAAGGTGACAGGATGACGGAAGCAGAATTTGGAGTAATATGCTTTAGAGGTAGAAGAGCCAAAGAATACAGTCAGTCACTAGAAGCTGAAAAAGGCAAGGAAACAGATTCTCCCCTCAGAACCAGAAGGAACCAGTTTTGCTGACATCTTGACTTTAGCTCAGTGCAACTCATTTTGGACTTCTGAACTCCGGAGCTGGAAGAGAATAAGCTTAGGCGGTTTTAAACCTCTAAGTTTGTGGTCATTTGTTATAGCAGCACTAGGAAACTAATATGCCAGCCCACTCGGAGTCTCACGGGATCTAGTCAAGAGCATGAACCACAAACACTGGCAAATTACTTATCCTGGACCCAATAGCTAGTTTTGGGAAAATAAAATATCTTTCCCCTGGAGGAAAACCCAATGTGTGGTGTTCGTCAAGGAGAGACACTTGAAGATGCTCACCAGTGTCTATTAAAATTCCCTTCAAAACTGAAGCAGAGATGAAGCCAGTGACGATGGCTTTAGAGATGTAGGTTTTAGATGCGTCTGGGGATCAGAGTTGTATCAGGAGCAGAGGCAAGCCTTTGGTATTTTTGCCGGGAATGTACCACCATCCCTGAATAGGGTTTAAAATGTGTATCTGACAATTTTGCCTTTCTGTTATGTGAAAACTGTACAAGATCAGTTCTTTATCTGCAGCCTCAGAGCTTCCCTGAAAGTTGCCCGAGTCTGGACATACGTGATAGCGCTGTTTAACTTGAAATGGATATGATGGAGACAGTTACAGGAAAGACCGAGAGGATGCGTGCTTGCATATGTTTGTTTGTAGTGAGACACTGGAACAAAAATGGCAAATCTCATGCTTTTGTTTTGTTTTTTACTCTTTTTTTTGTTGAAGAATTTCCTTCACTGTCTTAAAATGATCCCATCTGTGATTCTCAAGAGGCTTGGGAGGAGAAGAAAGAAAAGGTGGCAACGTCTTTCCTGCAAATAAAGACCTGCCTGAAATAACTTCTCTTATTCTGTTTGGGAGAAAAAAGATACTTCCTAGAAGAAAATGAAACACTTAACCTTACTTGAGCACTCGAATTTGGTCCCTGACATTAGGGAATAGGTTATCTCCTTTACAAGTTATCCAAAAGCTTTTTTCTTCCTAAGGTTGGCAGGTTTGTGTGGCCTCCAATCCTATCAGAGGACCCTCTGTCTGCCTCTCCATCTGTTTGTCAAGAGAGGCCCCTAAAAGATGGCTGACCAAGATGACAAAAATCTCAAAATTGTTTTGCTCACCTCATCTGAATGGAAACACATATGCAACATGGATAAAATGTAAAACCAATATAAGAAATCTACTGAGGGGCACTTTTCCTTCAAGGCAATGATAGGAAATGGCTTGACAATTTAAGCAGATTATGCTGTTACTACTCAAGATATTTTTAGAACACCTTTTTGGAAGAGAACAACACTAGTGGTAATGGAGCAGAGATATTGCTATGTGCGCACCAAATCCCATTTCCTGCTCCTTCCAATCACACAGCCAGACAATATTTCCCACTTCCCCTGCAATTAGGCAGGGGCACATTTGGGCTCTGGCCAGTGAACTGTGGGTGGATATGATGTGTGCCACTTCTGGGCCTGGTTCCCCCAAACTCCTGTGGAATCCTTGATGCTCTCTTCCCCCACAACTGCCGGCTGGATGCACAGGGTCCAATACAGAATTTTGATGACTTAGGCGATAGCAAAGCCACCAGAGAGAAGGAGGCTAGGTCCCTAAATGACTGTGGGTCTCAGACCTATTGACCTGCATTAGATTGTAACATTAGTGAGCCATAAATCGGTATTGAACTAAGGCGCTGAAATTTGTAAGTATATGTATGCTACAGCTAGACTGACTGACAAAACCATTGATTGTATAAAAATAATCAATTCATGACTTTATAGGTGCACTTCCATTTTTCATTCCCAAATCTTCCCTGCCCCATTGACTAGACTTCTGTCTGAAACTATATTTGTAAATCTATACCAAGCATGAAGAATGGCCACCCTCCTAAGTAAACTAATGCTACAAAGGCAATTGAAAAGAAGGGTAATTCCGAAGAAACTTTGATCATTAGTAGCATCACTGAAATAGGTCTATAGTTTCTCCAAGGATCCTTAAAATCACTAACACTCATTTGAATACATAACAGAGTTTAGAAGAGATTGTAACATAGTAAGAATCCAAGCCATGCAATTATTAAAAATTATATTTTTAAATAATTACCATTTTAATAACCATAGCATGCTAATAACTGAGGCATGGTTTGGTTTTAGCGTATGGTGCAAAGTGATGATGTGATAACTGGGTAAAATTATGGTAGTCCAGTTCCCAGAAAAAAATAGGAGGGAAGTCTGTAAGAAAATACAGCAGGATTATGTTGACAGTTTGCCTGGTTATGCATAAGCTGTAAAGTTTCTTATTTACATATGTGTTTGGGCAGGAAATTATGTTTAAAACATTTAACTTCAATTGTGCAAATATTAATATTATGGAGTAGAATGCCATTTATTAACTGTTGCATTCTTTCAAAGTTAAGATATTCACATTTTGGAAAAGTTATTAATTCAGAACATATCAAATTATATACAGTCTGGATAAACAATAGTCTGCATTAGTTCTGACATGTTTGATTAAAACTGGTAGGCATGTTGCTTTGTGAAGTCACACTTTGCAAATAAAGAGGTGGCTCTTCTTCTAGGAAACAAGTGCTTTTAATAAAGCTAATGTTAGAAGCAAAGGATGAAGTCTTAATTTCACTGGATCTCGGTTTCCTGATTTAGAAAACGGGGTAACAACAGTACTTAGCTCACAAGTTTGTAACAGGGATCAAATGAGTTAATGTACGTAGAGTACTTAGAACTGTGCCTGGCACCTAGGAAACACTACTTATTATTAATATTGTTAAGCCCATGAAAATGCCTGCTAACTAGAAGCATGTTTCATTGATTAAGCTACTTCATAGCTGCAAACAAAACAAAACAGTTTCCCCCCATCTTTATTGCCAGCAAATAACCTATTGTCTCCTATAGTATTCACTCATCCATTTATTTATATCAGATGGTTAAGCACACACAGATACAACATATATTTTTTAAAAGTCAAAATTCTTGACTTAAAAATCAATTTAGAAAATTTCTTAAGGAAATGACAAAAGTATGAAAATGGTCATTATTGCCTACTGACTAAGATTTTACAAGCTCCTGCCACACTCTCCAGCCAGACTGACTCCAGCTCTTCTGTTGGCCAGCTAGCCAACAGTTTTACTGGAAGGCCTGCTGCCTTCTGAACTATTGTGTCATTCTAGCAATCTGTGGGAGACAGCACCTCTTTTACTCCTGTTCTTGTTAAAAACTCATCCTGTTTCTCTATTGCTTAAACTGTATTTTCAGGAGGAAAAAAAAAATGAGCCTAAAAATTCCTCTGGGCCAAAACACAGCTTTGGGCATCTTATGCTAAGAGGGACTCAAAAAATCTGGTTGAGGCATTTTAAAAAAAATCTGTTGTAGGAAGGAGAGCATCTCCATTTAGATTCTGTGCATATTTTTCTAACTGTTTAATTCTCTCCTTGTGGACAAGCACTTAAAAATCAAAATAAAAAATTAAGTGAAAACCCCAAACACCACTTTTTTTTTTAATGGATGCAAGAATCTGTGCGATCTCAGAGTCACTTAAAATGCAGGGAAATTAACAGCAAGAAAGCTCTCACTGGTGATGTGAATGAACGGCTACATTTCCATGACATTTTACTGCATCCACTCAAACAGATGGGATTCCAGGGCTAACTGGCCTCTGTTGAGATGAATGAGATTCCACAACTATTAGCACATTGGCATAGAAATGGGTCGGATTCAGTTGCAGAGGCATTCTTACAGAAACAAAGAAGATCACAAAGCTATCCTATCCCCAGTGCCCATCAATGCAGACCCATTCGTGATCGAATCCCATTCATTCCAGCTAAAGCTACATTCACTATCAGATGACACTCTCTAGGCACCACATGGAAATCCTGAGGACCTGATGAGCTATTAACTACCGTTGATGCTGATGTGGTTAGTTTGGCTACAGAAGACCAAACAGCACTCTCACAAGTGGTGATACAAGTCAAAAAAGCACCAGGCAAAAATCAAACAGGCGGAGAAAAAGGAGACTCACTGATAAGCAAATGGACTAGGGCCTCCTGTGTTGGCAAAGGTCAGGAAAGACATTGAAATTCAATGAAGGGGGTTTTAAGTTAAGGAAAACAGGCAAGCACCAGGGAACCTATCATGTAAAAAGGCTGAGGACCAATGCCCCCTGTCCTATAGAAAGGAGCCAGCATGGGGTATGCTTTGCAGATGGACTCCGGGTAGCACACAGTCTGCAGAGCACATCTGGCACACAGGTGTATGGCCTGTATTCCTAAACCAGCCATCAACAGTCATGTGCAAAGAGTCCTATTGCTCTTTTGGGTGGAAAGCAAGAGAAATTATAGCTGAGAGATCATAATACTTTTCAGAAAAAAAAAATGTATGGGTGACTGCCAAAACACTCTTCCTCTAGCAGATTATATTTTTAATCCACCTACTTAATTAACTAGCTTCTCAGTGGATCAAATGATATTAGTGAGTTAGAGTAATATTGCCACTGGAGCGGCCATTTAATTCTGGCAACTCTAAAGCAAATTATTTCATAAATGGATACTTTATTCAATTCAGTTCAGTTCCAATTCAATTCTGAGCCCCTTCTATGACCAAAGCACTAAGCAAGACCCGTCGGGGAGCAGAGAGGGGGAGGAACAATCCTTGCCCACAGCTTAATAAAGGAATGGTGACCACTCATGAATTATAGCAATCTAATGTAAATAAAGTATATCTGTGTTGGGGGGGTGTGGTAGGAGGAGAGAGAACTATTCAAAGGAAGGGATTACTTTCATGTGTAGGAAAGCAGGAAAGACTTGGAGTAGAGAGCATGGAAGATGAAGACTGAAATATACAAAAAGGAATTCACCAGATAGAGATGATGGATTACAGAAATATTTTGGATTAGCAATAGTCTCATTTAGATAGAATATAAAGCATATAGAGAGAATGGAGTGACATAAGTCTAAACTAGACGAAGGTAATGAGAATGGATAGGAGGGGAATGGTTATGATAATAATATAATTAATTTAACAGGCGATTGAATAAACTGGGCAAGTTTCATGAATGCATGATTGCTATGTGTTAGGTTCTACAAGATTCTGAGATACAAAAATACTCATGCCAACCCCCATCCCTGAAGTAACCCAAGCCTAGTGTGGGAAAGATAACCCATTATGGTTGCTCCACGCTCTGATGGACTTACATGCCCAATATTATGAGAGCTCAGAGGGTGGGCAACTAAACCAACCAAGAGTTTGTGAGGGAAGGGTGACAACTGAACTGGGAGAAGGACCTTCTGCACAGAACAGAGAAAATGCAGGGTATCGACCAGGGAATGATGTGAGATGAGACTAGCAAGGAAGGAGCTAGATGGAAAAGGACCCGAAATGCATTGTTATAAGAGTGGGTTTGAAGTAAGAGAATGATGTTATCAGTTTTGCATTTTACAAGGGCCACTTAGGCAACTGTGTGGAGAATGAATTGGTGGCAAAGACTGGAGGCTGGAAAACCAGACAAGAGACGGGTCCTGTTGAGTGGGCCTGAAACCCTGGTCCACAGCTGTGATGAAGCCAAAAGATAATGGGGTAACGTGAATAGAATGAGACATGGATTGGACACAGGGCCTCAAAGGAGAGTCAAGAATCAAGGCTCACTCCAGAACTATGGTTTTAGAAACTAAGCAAATGATAGTACCTTTCATCAAGATAGGGAACAGAGAAGGAGCAACAGGTTTCGAGGATGAATGCAGTTTTGGATGGATGAATTTGAAGTGCCTGTGAAGCTTCCTAGCAGAGATGTTCATTAGCACAAATGGATCTTAAAAGAAGTCAAAATTTTATAGAAGAAGGAAGAACAAAGTGTCTCTAATTATGTACCCCAACATAGCTGACTCCTTAACAATCACCATGATCACAGAACAGAGTAATCTAGAATGAATAGAATAAAAGTGAAAGCATATAAAGATAAAGCCTCAAATCCAATATGCTTTGGAGTCTCTGTGTTCTTTTATGTATCTCTCTAGAGATCATGGTTTTCAGAAGGCTCCGTAAATGTCAACAGGGTCTGAACTCTAATTAGCACAGCTCTTTGATTTAATAAGCACTTAGTGAGTAGCTGTTATGTACAATATACAATCCTGGGTAAAGTCAGGAATAACAAAACAGACATGGCCTTGTCCCTAACAGCAAGATGTTACCCATGCAGTTGACAGGACATGAATGCAATGATGACAACACAGAAACCTGCTTGGAGATGAAGAATGAACTAAGTGCTTTGGGAGTATAGAGCAAGGTGGGGACAAGACAAAGTCAAAGTGAACAATGGGTGACAATACTAAGCTGGTCCTTATTCAATTTTTGGTATTTATGTCATCATGGAGTTTTTGCATTATTTTTTGAATTGCATTAAAATGTTACTGTATTTTGCTGTGTATAATGCATACCTATGTTTTTGGCCCAAACTTTCAGTGAAAAAAAATCTTCCGTTTCAATTTTCCAAGGGACTTTCCAGTAATTTTTGTAAAAATATCAGCTAGATTGCTAGCTCCCGCCTAAAGTGTACAAAGAGAAATGTCACACTGTTCACCCAATGGTAATAAGGTCGGCATCACCTGTCTTATCAAGTTAGAGTCATATGTGTAGAGAAAACTCCTATCTGTGAACAATATGTCGCTATTTGTTTTATTTCATTGAATCATTAACAGAAATTACTTTTTGTTGTAAGTTTACTGTAAGTGCAACAAAACTGATTACCGTATTCCAGGGTATTATTTCGCATATGGATATGGTTATTGATTTCTAGAGTTACACTTTTAGCTCACAAGCATAAATTAAAAAATTAAAAATGTTTATACAGATATGGAATTAGTACTACTCATGTATAATGCGCATCCTTATTTTTCCCTCACAAATTTGGGCAAGAAAGTATGCATTACACATGGCAAAATACAATAGCTTGATTGCTGAATTTTTTGGTGCCCCCTTATACTGTGTACCTGAGGTGAACCCCCTCCTTGCCTCATCCCAATCCAGGCTCAGGAAAAATCATCCATAATTCAAACTAGGGAGACAAGCCAGGGTCATCAACACCAAATAATGATTTCCCTCTCCTAACATATTCTAGAATCTGAATTCCTCTTCATCTTTCTCACGAACAGAGCTGCCTCCTCAAAACAATTTACCCAATACCAGCAATTAGAGCTTTCCTTTGGGGCAAATCCTCTACAATGAATTACCAGGAGAAAGATGACATTATTAATTAGCTCAGATTTTACATTTTAGTTCCTCTAAGGGTAATTTCCAATTTAACATATGTATATATTTTGAGTTCTAGTAAGACTGCACTTTTCTTCTATCACATCACAGGTCTATGCCTTTCAGAACCCAACAAAAATATTTTTGATCTCTCCACTAGAAGCTAAGCTCCCTGGGGATAGAAATGCTTCCCAGCAGAGGCTCTGCTGCATCCTGTGCCCAGGGCTGTGCCGAGACCATGGTGGTACTTAACATACATTTGCCTGAGAGTTGAAAATAGGAGATCCTTAACAACTACAGTAGAGACCATTTATCAGAACAATTTTGAAGACACTGATGTTGTTCAATTATAGCTATATATTTTTATTACTGTTTTTATCAGCCTGGTGCTCTTAAAAATTCAAGGCATGACTTCCCAACCTTAACTGCATTGAACTGTCACCTTCTGATCAGTCCTTTGCTAACAGTGAACATTTTTCAAATGGACCTGAGTCAGGGTACTTCATACCAGTAACTCAAAGGGAGAAATTATCTCTGAATGTGCTTAGTAGGGAATAAAAATTTGAGCCACATTTTGGCAGACAGATACTTTATTTGTGATAGTTTGATGACTAACCTGATTTGGAAATTTCTCATTAAGAGTCTGGGAACGATGTGCATGAAACAAAACATTTCTCTGTGCCTTTGTGTGTGTATAATTACTGTACACATTTTCTGGTGAAGGAAAATTTAGGACACCTCTCCTCTACTAAAAACTCACACACACATACCTCATGTCCATTACTTGGGTGGTTTGGATTTTGAATGTCAGACAATAAATGAAGAATTCCATGAAAGTAGTAGTGAATGGCACTCATCAATGGATTCAAAACTCTTCTATACTTTTCCCCTGAGGAATTTCACTCCTCCTCTCCCCTCAAACGTTGGTCATAGTTCCAATCGAAATAATGTGTAGAGAAAACTCCTATCTATGACTGCAGCCCACATATTTTTTAGAGGCTTTGAATATTCTTGGGAAGTGTCATCCAGCTAGTGACCCCATGTGACCTTTTTTAGTTTATGAATTCTGATGAGCACATAGGTTAAAGCGTTAATGCAGTAAGTAGCATTTTAAATGATTTTAATATATTCTCAAAAAATGTTAGTTGCTAAGACTCACATTTATGGACTCTAGAATATAAGGACTATGTAGAATCTTTTACTATTTCAAGTAGTTTTAATGTACCAGGCTGGTGTATTACTGTATATGTATGTATGTATACATATGTGTGTGTGTGTGTGTGTGTGTGTGTGTGTGTGCGTGTGTGTGTATATATATATATATATATATAATGTATACACACACTATATATATAGTTTCCATTGAATTATGTATTTATTCCCTCCCTAGGTATAATGTTTAGTTCTATCTAATAAGTTGTAGCTTACTTATTCTCACCTCTAGTTCCATATAAATAAAAGAAAAAGTCAATGATTATTTTCTCCTTAGTTGTTTTAGTCTTGTAACCAAATAAAGTTCCTTTGGACCTAAAAGTACCAAAGGAACAAAAAGTACCAATTACTAATCTACTTCATAATATTTTCAACTAACTTAAAAATATATTAACCAGGTTTACTGTAGAAAAGAGTAAGAACTTTAGCTAAGTTATCCTAAAATAAAAAGACATAAGTGGAAAGCTCAGCAATTTGAAATCAGACAGAAAACCAACTCTATAGACATCCACGTGTCTAGATAGTATTTAAGTTATTTCACTTTATAAACTTCAGCCGGGGATGTGATTTCTGGTGTTCTGGCTTATAGAATCACTTGGGAATGAATAATTCATAGGCTTTTTACTAAGTCTCAAGTGTAAATCAGTCAAATATAGAAACATGATATTCATGCTGAATTTCTAAGTACTTAAAACATTTAGATGGAAACTTTCTTTTCAAGGGAGAGGGGAAAAGAATGTCATTTTCCCTCTGCTCACCTTGCCCAGACATACTTGCATTACATACTTTAAAAAAATCCATACAAAGGGATTTAATTAAACAATACACCGGCTAGGTTGCAGAAGTGAAGAAAAGCAGAAAAAAACTTTCTTCGTGTTATGTTTTCTTTATTAACATACTGATGTGAAACTAAACAGAAAAAGCAATCTAATAACAAACATTCCTTTGAGACATGTTCAGGGAGCAAAAGGACATCCACTTATTGTTCCGCCCATCCGATTGGTCCATATATGGCAATAAAGGTACAATAGACGGAAACAGGAAACAGACTGGCACATCTGTAGTATCTTATTAGCAGCTAATGGATATCTGAGAAGAACACGCATATAATGCTGAATCGTCTGGACCAATCTCCGAAGCAATTACTCTTAATTAGTGGGTTCTGTTTATAGATTCAACTTCGTGTACTCTTATGTATCAAAGAGATGAAAGCAGCTGGAGAGAAAGAAATGAGGCTCTTAAAGGAAAAGTATTACAAGATGTTGGAAGATCTCTTTTTGGTAAAGTGAAACTTAATGTTTTTCCCTTTCCTGCCTGGCATAAGGGGGCTTTCTCCATTGTGAATGACTAAACAAAAGGTAAAAAAAAAATTTTTTTTTACAACACTGGCTAGGTATTAAAGTTATTCTTGTCATTTGCCTTAGGAAAATGTAAAGGAAGTCAGTAAAAAGTAATTATGCAGGACAAAAATACTCCCTTGAACTGTAATTGTAAACATTTTCAGGAGGTGCCATCCTCCCCCCTCCACCCAAATGCGGCACTTCAATTCAGAGATGCAGCACCTGCATTTTGTGTCTGCCAAATTGGAAGCCATGGGCAAAATGGGCGGTGTGACCAGCTGTATCTCCATAAAAAAGAAAACAAAAAATGGTTGTTCTAGGCCAATCAAGTCAGAAGAGATCTGAATATATACATTGAGTCCTTGAGCCAATTTCTCACTGTCTGTAAATGGAAAAATATTAGGAAGATCAATCCCAACCTGCACCCAACACATACCATATACCTGCCTTTAAAAAAACAAGAGAGATCCTTTTGGGTAGTGGATGTTCAATTTGGACATTACTTGTTCACATGTAAACAGCTGTCTAGGTATCTTTCTTAGAGCCATCATTGAGGTCCTGCCTCTCATGTCACTTTTTAACTACTAGAAGACTTGATTCTTTAAGCATTTCTGATTATTTTTACAATATCCTGTTCTACTCCCTTGAAAGAGAACTTCTTTCCTGGTCTTGTATAATCATGTTTAAGACGATCCTTTTGACCACACAACTAGTGCTCTAAGTATAACCCGTGACTCTTCTCTCAAGTGATTTTACTCTGTGTATATGTAAGAAAACTAGGCTGGATTTCCTAGGAGGGTAAAGAAGGAAAAGTTTCTGCCTGTTTGGAATTCACTACATGTCAGGATAGACATGATTTCTTTGCATCTGTCCTTCTGAATGTTCAGGAGTCTGTACGTGATCCCCTTCCTCCCTAACACACCTGAACCATGAGAAACAAAAAAATCGGCCATTCCAATGGCCTTGAGCATCCAGAGAACAGTCTGAGTGGTGCCAGCTCCATTCTTGGGACTCTAGGAGTTGGTGCTAGAAAGCAGATGCTGCAAGCACAGGCTGTTCTTCCCGGTGGGGGGGGGGGGCTTTTTCCTGAAACCCGCTCCAGACTGACACTTCCGCCTGTCACGTGAGCCAGCCTTTTTGTCTGGGCACTTGCTGTTTTATAGTGCTCTGTATTTAATTTTTCAGGTCTAAGGTTTAAGATTCTGATGTTCATGATGTTCTGATGCTCATGAAAGGGTTAAGGTTGTTAAAATTTCATTAAATTTATAAACAGCATTCTTGTGCTGACCTACTCTTTTGAGGGATATAATAGAATCATTGGCAAAGAATGACACATACAAAAAAAAACAAACGTTCTTCATGGGGCGGGAAAAGCGAGCATTGTACATGCATTAATTCATGTACAGTTCAACTACATAAACTGTGGATGTGGGAGGTACGTGGGAGATAGGAATAATCAATTTAAATAGATGGTGACAGTCTTACTTCTTTTTGAGTTTATGTGCCAGCCCCAGCATGAAATGGTGGACTGTGGATATAATTGTCTTCAGTTGGCCTATCTTCCCAGGCAGTTCTCCTGGTGTGTTGTATGAGCCTCAACCCACTTAGCAGATAATGGAAATGCCTCAGAGAAGTAACTTGTCCACAATCACATTTGCTGGTAAAACTGTGGATGGCATATATGCTCTTTTTTATATTCTATAGGAACACGTGAATTGTCCTCTTTATGAGTGATTTGATTTTCTAGAGTAATTTTGACAATACTCAATTGTCAGTAAAGGCATTTTTCACGGGCTTTATAACCCATTCCTATGGGAGATTCACCATAATGCCACTAAATATATTTGCTACAAACTAAATCATCCTCGCTATGCCCCCCCCCGCCATTTCCCTCCTTTCTTCCAAGTGCATATGGGTGGTAATTAGTTTTTCTTCCCTGCTCAAGGGTGTTATTTATGAAGTTTAGAGAAAGATAATAAGATGGCCATGTCATCAGATGGTTTTCAGTCGATCTCCATAGTGTTTTGAAACAGAATAAATTCTTTACTTCTGACTGGTGTCTTTGTAATGCTCAGAGATAGACCATAGGCTATCTACTGTGAAGATAGGCCAGACACACAGAGAGATGTTTGAAGTGAGCTAAGATGATGGAGACAAAATGGAAATGAAAGCAGAGGAAGCAGCCCACAGCCCCTAACTCTCAGAGGCTAAGGTGTGCAAGGGTAGAGATAAACTAATGCTAAGCTGTGCCTTTAAAAAGGCAAAGGAAATATTTGGCAACTGCTTACTAGGTAAAAGGCTTTGTGATTGGCATTTTTGCATATAATCATTTGGCTCAAGCCTTTCAGTAATACTAAGAGCCAATGAATTATTATCCTTTACACATGAGGAAACTGAGGCACGGAGAAATTAGATACCATGCTCAAATTCACAGATAAAGTTTTTAAGCAGGGTTATGTACCTGCATTTTTCATTGCACCAGTTGCTTCCATTAAAGAACAGCCATAGTTTTTTACTGATCATTTTAGTAAATATTATAGGAATGGCTTTTGCAAGTCAAACTAAAAGAAGATTCAGTACAGAGAGCAATACAAACCTTTGGAAGAGCCATCTCTCATTGAGCCAGCCTCACGGATTCAATGAGATCTACTGAACCAGTGATTTTGTAAAACATCAAGGTTGTCTGTCATTTGCAAGAGCATTTCAAAACTGTATTTGTAAAGTAGCTGCCATGTTATTTGACAATTACATTTTGTTTTAAAATTTTCTGTCCATGATTAATGAAAGCAATACTGCCTCTGGCCAGTGGCTAGAACAGTTTGTGTGTTTGAAACTTGTCAGCAAAATGGGTTTCCTGGCTGGCTCCTTCAGAGGGCTTCCATGAATATCAGGGTATGAGTGTCTCTTAACCCTTGCTTCCTCTGTAAGAGAGAAAAATGTAGCTTACATAGTCAAGTTAGGAATTCTTTTAGCTGCATGTAACAGATTTTCTGAGTGGTTTAAGCAGTAAAAAAGTATTTGAGTATTGTCACATAAACAGCAGTCTGGCAACAAGGCAAACCAGAAAAGGAGTGTAGTTCAACGAACTCATCTGTGACCCCAGATCCCCTTATCTTTTTTCTACCTTTGTTAACGTGTTGGTTTTCTGCCCCATGGAAACAGATGGTCTCTACAGTCAATGCAGGAAGTGCGAGAGAGTATAAAAAGGTATGTATACCTTTTACCAGGATCACCAAAACTTTCCCAAAAGGATTCTACAGACTTCTGCTTAAGTCTCAATGGCCAGAAGTACATCATATAACCAGCCCACGCTGCAGGGGAAGCTGAAAAAGTGAGTAGCTTTTCTAGCCTCTTTGGTAGAAGCTACAATAATATGGAAGAAGAGAGCTGATACGATTGTTGGAACTATCTCTGAAGTACTGACTAGAAAAGAGGATATTGGTTAAGACTGCTAACATCACATTGTGGTATCGGATTTCAACATACATATTCCTCTTTTTATTTCTATTGTACGAGAATTTTCAAAGCCTGATAGGAGTCTCACTTATACTCCCTTTATAATTATTTTGTTAAACTTTGGATGAGCGGCAAGAGATAACCAAATTTCATACTAAGAGTTATTTCCAATGACTTCCTTTGCCACTTATAGACTGCTTGGGTGTTCTTCACACAAGTTTACAGTTACTATCACTGATAAACCAATGCCAGGTCTTTTATAATTTCTATTTATACTCCATACCAAAGAAAAACCTGAAAAACCTTTTTAGCCCTAAACTATCTCCCTATTTGTTACAGTAATCATTTTTGTTTAATATAAAACTGGGACTCTTATCCTGGAAATTACATTTATTACTTCATCTCAATCATCCAGCAAAATCCATGTTGCATGGTAGCCATACTCTCTAGATTGAAACATAACTCAAAATTTCTACTCTGGCAGTAACTCTTTTGGCCTGTATATGGCTTCCCCAGAGATGTGGCTATGACCCATTAGAACAATGGGCTTCTCAGGCATGGATTTCCTACTATAAGTGTTGGGAAAAATCTGCAGGACAAGTAATGTTTAATGGAGGGCATAGGGAAAGAAGGGCAAGTTTCCTAAACTTGCCTAATGATAAGAATTACTTCCAGTGCTTGTTAAAAATACAGATTCCTGGGCCCGAAGCCAGAAGTGAATCAGATTTGCAGGCAGAGGTCTGGAAATCTGTTTCCTTATTAAAATAAGTGGCCCAATAAATTACTTTAAGCTTTTTATTGAAAATATAGCTAACATACACTATTATGTTAGTTTTAAAGGTATACCATAGTTATTCAACATTTATATATCTGGAAAAGTGATCACCATGGTAAGCCCATCAACCATCTGACACAGTACCATGCTGTCACATTATTATTGACTATATTCCCCATGCTGTACATTACATTACCATCACTTATTTGTTTTATACCTGGAAATTTGGACCACTTATTCCCCTTTACTTTTCTCCATTTCTTAATTTTTCAATTACAGTTGATATTCAATATTATTTTATATTGATTTCAGATACAACATAGCGATTAGACATTTATATAATTTAAGAAGTGATCCCCTAACTAGTCTAGTATGCACCAGGTGCTATGTATAGTTATTACCATATCATTGACTATATTCCCTATGCTTTACTTCACATCACTGTGACTATTTTGTAATTGTCATCAGTGGTTCTCAATGCTAGCTGCTCATTAGAATTATATGAAGAGCTCATATAAAACACCAATGACAGAAGCTTCACCCTTAACCGAAGTATCAGAGCATTCAGCTTAGCATTAGTATTTTTTTAAAAAATCTCTGGCAATTCTATGTGTAATTCTGACAAATGCTGGGGCTCTGGCATAGAAGCCCATGCATAATATACAACAGCTTAGAGAAAGAGTTGAGGCAGCCAAAAGAATTAATTCGGGAGTTCAACTATGTCCAATCCTATGTTCTGCCTGTTTCATAAATAAAGTTTTATTGGAATATAGCCATGCCCATTTCTTTGCATATTTTCTATAGCTGCTGTCTGCCTTACCAAAATGGAGCTGAACAGCTGCAACAGACATCATATATGGCCCACAAAGCCCAAAATATTTACTAGCTGGCTCTTTACAGAAAAAGCTTATCAACCCTTGAACTCACTGAACATCTGGAACAAGAGTAATTAACAAATTACAATAATCACAACAAGCTCTGGTTATAAAGAAGACATGGTTCTAAGTGCTCTGCATCTATTCATTCTTTAATCCTTTCACTAGTAAAGAAATTGAAGATCTGAGAGGTTGAGAAACTTATCTAGGGTCACAGACCTAGCAAGAGACAAGGCCAGAACTTGAATGCAGGCTGTTTGACTCTAGGTCTCAGTGTGTCCCTTTTAAATTTAATTAGCATGTCTCTTAGTCATGACTCCTGTGACAAGGTATAAGAAGAGCAATGATGAGTCTAGAGGACAGACACCACTTGTCTTTACCCTCGTGCTTAACGTCCACTGGAGCAGTCAAACTGAAAACAATTCATTCTTTTCTCAAGCTGAAAAAAATGGTGAGTGCTGAACTGTACAATTTCTTTTTCTTTTAAAATGTACAATGTTCAATATGAGTAACTCTGTACACTAGAGCTCTAAGAATCACTCAAGGCTCCCAGACATATGGCATTATGATTACTTCCTTGGCTGCATTAAGCCTCACACCCTTAATTTGTTCCGTGATATATTCAATATGTTGCTAGTTTTCCACAGGGTCAGCAGGATAGACAGTTTGCTGGTAAAGATTAGACATTATTCTGGAATCCTTGTTTGCTGAGGCTGTTTGTCAAGGGAACAGCCAAGCAGTTGGAAGAGAAGAATATGCAGGCCATTAAACAGAGAGGAACAAAGACCATGCAGTGGCGGGTAAGACAAAAATAGCAGTTTTATTGTCAATATTTTGCTTTACAGGGAGCCAATAAGGCAATTGAAATATATAAATTATATGTTGAGATAATCCAGCTCACAAAAGGGCCTTGGGAGCAGTGGCTTCTGGATTATCTGCCATTAGTAGTAGAGCCCACATCATCTTAGGTGCAAGGACAAAAGCCGCAAAATGTCTGCTTGTTTCTCTAATTGATTTGTATTCTAAAATTGTATATCCCTAAAATTAGGCACACTATGTGCCAAAGTGCTGATCAGATAAGGGAAACAAAACGTGAGCAGAGTTCTGAGTCCTACCACCCACCAAAATGCCTCCATTGGTTTGATTTCTTGTTCATTGACGAGTATGGCCTTCAGATGCCTGACCACATGCTTGTATTGATCAGAAACCCCATTCTAATTTTATTTGTTACCAGTACATTCCAGACCTTAAAATACAAAAGCCAGGTCCTTGGTAAGGTTGCCTATGATGTTACTCACCAACAGGAAGCTGAACTAGGTGTACCTAATGTTTCTATCAGTGAAGACAAGCCTATTTAACATCTGGCACCATGCCCCTCATACATTACTTGAAGAGTCCATTTAGACAATGAAACTTTTTTTGGGGGGTCTTGCTATGTTACATTGCTGCTTTTCATTTTTAATGTTTAATGCAGGTTTGATCTGAATATTTTAACCAGAGAACTCTGGTCTCTGATCTACTGCTGGCTCTCTTCCCTACCTCTAGCCAGTCTACACTTTGGAAACAGTTTTCCTTGCATTACCCACCCCCCTGCCCCTCTCTAGAACCTCTTCCACAATGCTTCTCTCTCAGGATTCCAGGAAAGGACCGCTGGTCTCTCTTCACCCAGAAGGTGACAACCCCTCCTTTACACTCCAAGGGAGAAGCCATTACTCATCTGGTTTCCAAATGCGGTCATGAGTGCAGATAATACCCAAAGACCTAAAACTTTAGTGCTGATGTTACCACTTAGAGCATCCAGAATTAGACAATGATGGAGGCTGGAAAGAAAGAGAGGGGGATCGCCCAAGGCTTCGGTTTCTCACAGTACCACCAAGCCCCAGAAAGGCAAAGAAGCAATGCAGAGATGCCCCCATCTTCCAAGGATACAGTTCAATCTTGCTCAATATTTGGCAGACTTCCTTTCCCAGTCAAATGGGGAAATCAAACTAGGCTACTCAATGCTTTCCTTCTTGCCAACTTACCCTGCCATTTCTTTCATCTGAAACACCCTTCCCAATTTCTGCTGGTTGAAATCCTAATACACTGCTCAATCCCCAGTTCCAAAACCACTTTCTTTGGGAAGCCTCTCTTACAGAATCTGAATCCACATGGTATCGTTTTTAAGTCCCCTGCCAGGTTCTGCTTTGTAATAGCTTCCCGGGTACTCATGTTAAATCACCTCTGCAAGCATTCTGATCCCTGAGACTAGAAATACTATGCAAGCAGTTGCTCAACAAATTTTGCTGAACATATGAACTGAAGGTTGTCAGTCACCGGTGATTCTACCTATGTAGATAGATAATGAGGAAGGAAAATTGGTTCCCACAATAACAAGTTCTGTTCGGGAACTGTTGGCTGCTGTAAAATTGTGAGTATCATTCATAGAAGGTGCACAAGTGTGATTTCTCTCATTCAGAGCTGGAGGAAAAGGAAATGAAGATTTTTAGATTGATTGCTGGGCTTTAGGCACTGTGTTGCCCCTGCCCCCCTCTCATCCCCCCTTAGTACCAGGCTCTGTACCAGACACCTTATATGCATTAGCTCAAACCTAACAACAGCCCATTTAACAAATTGGAAAATTGAGGACCCAAAGAAGATGTTCAAGCCATATACTTCCAAGGGCCAGGGCAGCGTCTCAACCCAGGCAGCCCAATTCCAAAATGTGCATACTCATTCACTGACTTATAGGTGCCAAGGCAGGAGCTCCGGGTCATTCAGGTTCAATGTTATAATGGAGGAAATGGAAAGAGCTACCCAGATGCTAACAAGGCATTCTGTGGACAACCCTAGTTGAAGGAGGACGGCCAAGGAGCACAGTGCCCTGGTTAGGATGCCCTGGTGACCCAGTTCTAACTTGAGCTGGTACAACACACGCCTTTGAAAGCTTTCTCATGGAGGCTGCATTATAATGGACCGAATCAGGTGACTTTGACTTTAGTCTAAATACTAGGCCCAACTAAATGATGCAAGTTGGCTAAGCTGTGTACTAGAGGGCTTTCAGGAATACTGAAAGAAAAAAAAAGGCACGCAAATAGTAAATCTAGTTGGGATTTACATAGGAAACGCAATTCTTAAAATGCCTCAGCAACTCCCCTTCCCTCATCATCCCTCACTGTCAGGGAAGCTTAGTAGCTGCCTCTTTCAATTTGCCTCAATGTGTTAGCAGCTGCTGGCTAAATGATAACCTCTAACAGACTGCTAGGTGAGTTGGGAGAGCGTGTGTAAGTACAGATTCCAGAATGGCAACGTGAGCAAAGAATTCACGGGCAAGAAACAATTTACCTAATGTCAGTGGATACTCCAGGCTAACTTCTGCTCAGAATAAATGCCCCCCAGCTAAAAGCTCAACATATCTGCCTGCCCCAGTATTGAATTCCTCTTTCAGAAACAGTCCAGGAGATTCATATCACTGGTATAACTATTATTTTAAAAATCATATATATTTCATGTGTATATTGTTATCTCTGAGGTTGGGTCCACACATCCTACAAAGGCCTAGCTAGACGTGGAGATAGCCTGATTTTGTTCACTAAGTAGCGACAATTCCTCAGTGGCCCCATTTTCTCTCTCGTCTGGTCCACAGGTCATGAGATAAAGCACACACCAGTCCGCGATGGATGGCAGCCTTTCTGCTGACTGCCATGCTCTGCCCTTGATTCCGGTAAGCTCTCTCAGAGGTAGGGTTCTCTCCTACGAAGGCAGAAACACCATGTGCCCGTTAACCCAAAGTTACCTTTCCCCACAGCTAATGATGACGGCAGCCTGCCATGTGCTCACACATGCCGTGGATGGGCAATTAAAAAAAAAATACTGGCAGTGATGTCCTGCATTGGAAGAGGATTCGAGTGAGAGAGGGGAGAGTATAGTGGTCATAGGCTTGCCTCACATTATTACTGCGAGGGGTAAATGAGCTGGTGTTGGGCATAGTTTATAAAGCTATAGGGCAGGGTTTCTTAAACTTCAATGTGCATTCCAGCCACGTGGGGATCTTCTTCAAATACATATCCTGATCCAGGAGTTCTGGGATCAGAGATTCTGCATTTCTAACAAGCTCCATGGTGAGGCCAATGCGACTGTTCCTCTGACTACACTTGCAGTGGCAAGGCTAAGAGAATTCTATATGCGGACATCATCACATATTAGTGCTTACAATGCCCAATTTTACAACCCACAAATTTGTCATATACATATGCCTCCCTCACCTGATTTTCATACCCCACTACTAGGCTGCCTGTAGAAGGTGAGGGAGGCACTTCATGTATTATAGAAGCAACTTCATGTCAGAAAAATCTGGCTTTATCCAACTGGTTAAAAACTCTTACAAAATAACTGACTTTAGGATTCTTAGAAGTAGAAAGCTCCCCTACTAGAAAAACACTGATTTCTTTTTAAAAGTTTTACTTTGAATAGAAGTATAAGAAGCCACTCATATTTAAAACCGGTAAATATCTAAATTGGGATACGGTGGAAAGAAGTTAATACCACAAGACCAAAATGACAGCCCTTTGGCTCTCTGTGTGAATTCCTAAACCTGTCACAGTCCTGAGGCTTTTAGCTACACCCAGACAATGGGAAGCAGAATTTCAACGGATAAGAGTCTCTGAAATTGGCAGCTCATTCTCCCTATGGTGGCCGCCTGGGAACTAAATGAAGTGGGTCAGAACACATAGGTGGGGTGCTTCTTCAAAACCCAAGTTAAGCTAAAAACAAGCCAAAAGGAACCTAGAATGATTCTATTCATGCCATCTTTACACATATAGTATATTAAATTCAGATACTGGCAGAATGTGTATTTGTGAGTGTCAATAGTTATCCAGGGAAAGGCAAATATCTTTGAGAACATTTATCAGTTTCCTGCCTGGTACTTTGTGGGTTTCTGTCCACAGTGTTTTTGAACCTTCTCTTAAGAAACCACATCTTAAACAGGATCATATGATACACACTTTTTTTTAATGTAGAACCATTAATTAGTAATTTTAATACTAATTTAGTCAAGTTAAGGTTGAAACTAATGGCAAATTTTTTTTTGCTTATATATGGCCTCAGTTAAAAATACTGTAGTGATTTATGTAGAAATAGTCTCTGTGTTGACAGTTCCTCCATATAATTAATAACTGTAAAACATAAAATAATCTTGAACAGCCACCTTGATTTTCTTTTCTTAGAAACTAATACTGTTTTTAGGTGTCCCCTCATGTTTACATCTATCAAGAATGAGGACTCGCATTGCTAATTAGAACACTGGGCTTAAAGCTTAAATAGAAACACTCAGAAGTAATGCAAGCAAAATATTTGTCTGTTTTGCATTATCCTGCACACCTCGGTATAACAAACCTGGGACAGGAACTGAATGAGTGGTCCTGTTTGAATCAATGTTCAACCTAGAAACTGGAAAATTCTGTATTTTTTTAATATCTCAAATTATGGTGCTGCTTTTTAAAGGAAGTAATATCATAGCCTGGGGGCAAAATATAAACAGCTAACTTTTAGTAATTTCTTCACAGATATGTCTGCTTTCATCTATGCACAACTGTAATCTGAGCATTCCCCAACAGTCTCCCATCACCTCCTGACTCTTGACCATGCCAGATGTTGGGAAATAGCTTGAAAGACAGGCTTGTAGCTCCCTGAAGACTGGAATTCCCTATAACCCTAAGGTATATCATCTGAAGTCAAAACAAAGCCTCCTTGACTTGTTCTGCTCAAGTCTTTTATCTCTTCAGTTGCCTGACCATGCCTCCTCTGAATGAGATCTCAAGTTTGATTTTAGGTGAAAAGAATGTTTTGAGTACCTTTGCTCCTGTGTAGACAATGGCTATTTCAGAGAGCGCTAGCCTTTCAATAGCAAAAGCTTCTTTTAAACTCAACTAACGCTTGCCTTTTACAAAGGTCTTACAAAATGGTTCCCCCTCTCAGTCATGGCTGAAGGCTGAGAAGACAGGGATAATTGGGGCTTAGAAGGAAGAAATCTTTGGCCAACATTCTTTAAAAAATATCAGTGGGACCTTAATATGAGTATATAGCTTATTATGCAGTCATTTAAATGGCAACAATCAAAGCTACAGCTTCGAGACACTAACAGGTCTGGTAAATCTCGCTCTAAGGTATTCATTTCTGCTGCAAATACAGAATCACAGGCAAATTCAACAAAAATGTGTTTACAATTTATAAAGCTTTTCAAACTTCAACATGCATATGGAAAATAAACTTCTCTACTGAAAACAAAACTTTTTGCTTTCTTCATATCTGACCAAACTTATTTTACTTTTTGTTTTTTCTGTAAATCACAGCAAAATATTAATAAACAAACAAACAAAACCAAACCCCACTGTATACATGACCCAGTATTCCTGCATTTCAACATTACCAAGCATTTTAAAGGTAAGGGAGAGACAGAAATCACATTCTTTACTCATTTCACTATGTAAACAGAAAACATATCTTACAATATCAAGCTATAGCTTATGCAAGAAATGAGAAATTGTAAGCATGCCAACTACATTCAAAATTCCTTGAATAAGTTCTTAAAGCTTATTTTCTTTGGCTATATAAGCTAATTCTTTTAAATACTATTCACTTACCATGAAAAATCTTTTAAAATAGAAATATTCAGTGTTTGAAGAAAATAATAGAACTTTGGTCTACATTAAAAACCCTGAGACTAATTAATGCACCTTCATCTGAAAGCAATGTTTGAGCACCTCAGTGATGAGACAGTTTGAAAATCTGTCTGCTACTCCTCCCTCAACCATTTTTTTTTTTATTTTCAACAATTTAGGTACAATGAAATCTCTTGCTTTTTTGTGCTCTCAGTAAATCTGCTTGGTAGTCAATGCCATCAACAATCTCATCCCAAAATAACTCGTTGAATACATCACTCTACTTTCCCATTGAGCTATCTGATAAGAACACCACCAATCTCTCCCACAACATTCCATGAATCCAACTTTTAAGCAAATGGTGGCTCTTCCAAGGCCCTCTCTCTTCATCCCCAAGCTCTCCCCAACCTTCAGTACTGAAATCCAGTCCCACCACATCTATTAAACCATCTTCTCTTCCTATTTCAGCACACTGTCCATTATATGTACTATTAGCCAGAGATATGAGGCACAACTCTGGTAAGTTTTGTGTTTCTTCTTCTATTGTGGTCTTCTATGGCCATTTTAATCATTGCTATTTAATTAGTCTTGCATTATATTTTCATGCAGTAATCTAATCATGTAGAAATCTGTTCCTGAAACAAACCGATCCAACATGTTCTGTGGGTTATAGTTACCAAAATACAAAACAGATACCCTAATTAAGGTTGAAAAACAAGTGAAGTTTTCACAATAAGCCATAAACCCATTCAAAGAGGGATTGCTTATGAATTTTTATATAATCATTCCTTAATTTGACACTAAGGGAATTTCTTTTTTTTTCTTCTTTCTTTCCCTTTCTCTCTTTCTTTTCTCTCTTTTTTTTTCTTTCTCTCTTTCTTTCCTTCTTTCTTTCTTTCTTTCTTTCCTTCTTCCTTCCTTCTTTCCCTTCCTTCCTTCCTCCTTTCCTTCCTTCCTTCCTTTCTTTCTTTTCCTTTTTTAAACAAAAGCATAAATAAAGAAACTAGCTTATCCACAGGTGTCCTGGCCTTAGGTTTGCTAAGTATAAATCACGCAGTTCAAGCAGCACCTACCAATTTCAATAGAGCCTTCAATAAGCCCTTGGAATAAAGTTTCCTGTCATGACACATGCCAATCAAGGGTTCAGTCTGTTCTCCTGGCATGCTGAGGGATCAGTGGGTCCAACATACTTAATATTCTGGGGTTTCAGACTATGCATTACTCATATTCTAAGAGGAATCAGAAATGAAGATTGCTGAATCCAAGAGGGTTGGGTCACAAAGGACTGTTTCCATATATGAATGTTGCTTATCCTTACAAATGCCAAGACTTTTCTCAAATATTTTTAATAAAAAATTACAAATTTTATACTTCACTGTCTTCATGAAAGGAATTTTTCAAAGATCACATAAGCTTTTTCCTGATGAATTAGTTTCAACATTATGAATGCTGTCTATGATACTGTGATAGCCTCTGGAGTTTGCCCTAAATGGAGTTTTACCCGTTGGTAAATGGCTCCAGATTGGTATGTCCTTGTATTCTATTGTCTGCTTTTTCTATTTTATTTCCCTTATTATTTGTGCTTCATACACTGCGTGTCTCAAAAAAAAATGACTTAATACAGCACTTGCTTTTAAAAAAAGGCTTTGCTCTCTCTTTTTCTACCATTTAGCTTTATCTTCTCACTGAAATCAATGGATTTCTGGCTTTCCCGGCTGTCTTATTTTATGCCCAGTTGTGTAGGTGAGAGTCCCAGTGCTGCTCAACCTACCCTTAAAATGTTGAGTACACCGCTTTGACATCACCAAGAATCATTTGTAGCATAGGCTACTATTTGTCATTCTAGGCTTTTCCTATTTCTGTTTTCCTCAGCTAGTGAATAGATGTCTACATTTCCTAAATATCAGGTGTCTGGGTAAGAGGGATTGTTTCTATGATTCCAAAGAAAATAGAAATGGTATGAAAAAGAATACTGAGCACTGTAAGGTCCAATAAGGCAGTCACCAGCCACATGTATCTATTTAAATTAAATTAAAATTAAAACTTCAGTTCCCCAGTTGCTCTAGCTAAATTGTGAGTGCTCAATAGCCACACATGGCTAGAGGCTACTACCATATTTTCCCATGTATAAGACACACCCTTTTTTGAAAAATTTGGGTTCTAAAAACTGGGTGCATCTTATACAGTGGTTGTGGATTTTTTTTACTTGCATTTCCTGCTTTTTTCACACTTGGTTTTGTGCTCATATAACCACTGTATGAGACACACCCAGTTTTTAGACCCAAATTTTTCAAGAAAGGGTGTGTCTTATACATGGGGAAATACGGTATATCAGGTCATGCAAAAAACATTCGTACCATCACAGAAAGTTTTGTTGCATAGTGCTGCTTTAGAGGATGAGGGAAAACATGTCTCTAGGTGTATTAAATTTACTATTAAAAAGAGAGGATGATGGGCTCCAAAGGACCTTTATTGTGCCCATCCCAAATTCTCACTATCTTATTTTTAAGCAACAGAGAGTTTAATCTTCACATATTAATAGTAACTTTAAAGTTCATAGAGTGAACACCCATTTATGGAGAAAAAGTCTGTGTAACAGCAAGAAAGCTTCAGAGGTGTTGCTGGTTTTATGATTCAGACTCAGTGAAAGGCAGTGATGGTTAACACTGAATCCATCCCTAGCTACAGTGATTCCTCTATGATGGACATGACGACTGGAAAAAAGCATAAATCTATGTTTTAAAAGAAATCACTCAATTCTAATTCAATGTGGGTATTATAGCTTTTTTTTTTCTTTTTCCTCCTAACGTACATTATTTTGTTGTTGGGTAGAATATAGAATCTAGTTTTCAGGGAAATAAAATATTTTAGTTGACACTGAGAATCCACATATATTATCACATTATCATACTAGGTAATTCCTTTGATTACTGTGTACCAGCACTTCACATGTGTTAGCTCATTTCATTCTTAAACAAACCTGTTAAGAGGGTGTCTGGATTATCCTTCAAGAACAAAGACACAGAAAAAAAGGAAGTAACCCACGTACAGCTAATAAGCAGCAAAACTTGGACTGAAACCCCCGCAGGCTAACTCTAGAACTTGTGTTTTCACCATTTCAATCCATGATAGCACATGCATCACTGATAAACTTTTGCATTTTTGACCAGTTAAAAGATTTCATAATATGCAGTTCTAAAATTCTACTAAGCATCATTTACTATTTCTCCATTGGCTCAGAAAACAGTTCAGATGTTACCAGATCTCCTGATTTTCATTATAAGCAACAATTCTCACTAAATTAATGATTGGTAGAGTACTGATGACCAAAAAAGTTTGGCTAACAAAATGTTAGGCAACTGGCTTACTCCTTTACCTTTGCAAGTAGACAGGAAATATAAAGACTAAAAAGCAGGATTGACAGGAATGCTCTTTTAAATAATGGCAAAATGGCTTTTTTAAAAAAAACAAAAACAAAAACGGTACTCCCCAGGAAATCTCAGTTTTTGTTTTTGTTCAACCAGGACTGTAATATTTAATTAACTTCACAGCTGGATCAACATATTGATGACATTTTATACTCATTTTTCTTAAATGTTTCAGTGGGAATGATCTTTCTACCGATCCTTTCCCGTCCTTCCCCGAACTTCACACACACACACACACACACACACACACACA
>NW_017731595.1:29311-41875 GCF_001890085.2 Hipposideros armiger
AAAAATCAGTGATTAACTTTTCTACCTGGAAATGTGTGTGTGTGTGTGCGCGTACATCTTTGCCAAAAACTCTGTTTATCATATTGTCATGATACGTTTCTTTAAATACTTAAATGGCTGTTGTATAGGAAAAATTAAAAACTATGTGGATTATCTGCCATTATAGAAAACAATAAAGGGTTTAAATTATAAAAGAAAGACTGACTTTTATGATTAAAGTGAATGTTCTAGATAACTAGAGACATAATAGACGCTAGGCATTTATCCTCAGTTCTGCCTTAAACCAAAAAGGCAGTAAACCACATGTCACTGATTATAAACCACATAATTGTTCTCTTCGTACTATTTCTGCTGACAATTCCTGTCCTCAAGGGTGCTGCTGTGATGAAGCTATCATTGGCTATGTGTGAATCTCAAAACTTGCAGAGTGGGTACTACAGGCTTGGCAAAAATTCTGACAAAAATAGTGAGGCACCCTTTTAAGATATGCTATATCACCAGTGTTCTTGATGACACAAATCATGACACTTTTGAGGAGACAATTGGTGATTCTGAGTTGAAGAGTAATTGAGAAAAGTCCATCTCTAAATATCAAGAAGTTTAGGAACATCTTAACCAATTTATTTCACTGATACTTTCCCTTTTATATATAGTTACGAGTACAAGATGGTAAGAATCTATGTCTAAAGTAAGTCTAAAAGAACATTTTCAATAAAATAAAAATAAATTAAAAATAAAAATTCTAAAGCATAGCACCATGGTTTAATTGCCAGTAATTTCTGTTTCTTAGTGATACATAAAATAATGGCGTGTCTTACAGTGATACCATCTTAGATTTGATAAAATACCCTAAGACAGTAGCTCACAACATCAGTCAGTTGAACCTGGGATAAGTCCTCAACCTGCTTCTTGTTTCTACCTGAGTCCTTTGACGAATTACTTCACCACCCTGATTTTAACTTCATCATCTTTTAAAAGAAGACATAAAAGTACCTATCACAGTATTTTTGAGAGGATTACACAGAATGATGCAGGGCAAGCACCTTAGCATAATGCCCAGAACAAAATGACTCTATCAATGCTAGCTCCCGCTATTATTATATGCATTAATAAGGGCAAGTCAAAAAATTCTTGGCTGCTGAGTTTTCTTTTCATGTTGAATCTAAAGTTTCCTGCCTCTTCTCACAGGGCTATTGTGATATTCAAACACAAAATGGTAAACTGCTATAACAAATATGCTACTATTGTTAGTAATTATAATAGCAACTGGTGCTATTAAAAACATAACTTTGTGAGGGGTATAAATGTCTATTACATTGTTTTGCACACCTGAAACTAATAAAACAAACAAACAAAAAACCAAAGATCCGTCTCCCATGATTATGGGCGCCTTGGTACAGAAAAAATTTCCTACCTGGATTCAAGCAGAGGTTGAAAGAAGGAAGAGATTGAAATCTTTTTGGGGGAGTATAAGAGGAGACACTGAGATTAGATCATCTCTAAAGTCCTTCTACTTGTAAGATTTTTTTTTGAAATTGAGTATCCAGAAGGTGTAATGTGTTGAGAGAGTGTAATGCATCAGGACTGAGGAAGGTGTAGCTGGCGAGGACTTGACTCTCGATGGAGCCATAGCTCTTAAGAACCTTGCTTTTTATTTCTTGCCTTCAATCCCTCCTCTTCCCCAACATCACCATCTTTTGCACCTCTAATCTTATTTCTCATTGTAGCCCTCAATCCCTGTGGAGTCTACAATTTCCTCTGGCTTTCTCTGTCCCAAATATATCTAAAGCTGGAAATGGTGAGTAACTCCTCAATTCAGTATTTGGTTTCCCTTAATTTGGGTCAAGCATGAGGAATGGGAAAGAGAAGTGTTGATTTTGGCACTAATTCTCCAATTAGAATTGTAAAGGTGTTTTGGGTCTTGTCTTCTCTCCCACTGGCTAGCCTGGCAAATGGTTCTACCCTCTGATCCCCCCTCCCCCTTTGAAATATTTTCTATCATAGACTTTTGATTCTTGAAATCTAAAACCTTTACAAATATATTTTTCTTAGCAGATGAGGAACTTTGAAAAATTACAGCATGCCAGACGGGTTTAAATAATTCATCTGGTATGTTGAAGCTAATTAGACATGCAACATAAACACTGCCATGATAAAAATGTACAGAAAAGTCATTTCACAAACAATATGACTATAAAACCCTACATCTGATCAAAAATGTTTAAAAAGAAACAAGACTGTGCCAAGATTATTTTCCAAAGTCCATTATTTTTAGTGCAATATCTGCAGAAGGAGCCAAGTCACTGAAAAGCTTGATGTTTAAGAGTAAAGAACTCAAGCTAAACACAAAATGATTAGGAGCTCAGGGGGAGGCATGGGCCTTAACTGGCTCTTCTTGTCCTTGGCTTTAAGCTTGTAAACTTTTCTCAAAACTTGGCTCATTCTGTGCACATCTCACCTTGCATAGGTGTTGGTTCTAATTTCTGTGAATGTCCAAAGGTCTCAACTGACTTCCCCTTTAGGCTTGCTTGTATGAAGACAAAGAAATTTATTTCACTGAAAGAGAGAGGTTTGGAAGACTTCAAACCTTTTTCAAGTCTGTTGGGACACATTGATATGTTATATGAAGTGGAAGCAGGGATAAAGAATTTGTTTACTCAGAATATCAGATCATGCAGTTTCTGTATGCAAAGATAGGACAGCAGGAGATACGATGAATGAGACAGGACTCTTGCCTCAGAATTACTGCAAGAAAGTTAAGACATTTATAACAGAAACTATAATAGGCGACAATGTTCCTTGTTGATTTTTAGCAGGAAAAGCAAATGTCCCCATTATTATCATTATTATTACTATTATTAATATTATTAAACATACTAAGACTTAATAGGAGGAATAATCCCAGGGCAGCAAGAGTGAGAGGAAAAAAGTGCAGTGAAGCTGGAAGGAAGGAAAATAAATACAAGGTGGGGCATTACTAACCTGGCCACAATTTTATTAAAAAGAAAACAACAACCTATAACATGTTCAGTTTGACAAGAACACAGCACCTTAGAACAATCCCTTAACCTCTAATTGTCAAAGTTAGTCTCTGAAGATGTTATCCACCTTATACAATACAATTTCTAATAAGATTACAGCTGAGAATGCGAGGGAGAGGCTAATATGAGGAGAAGGTGGCATTTTAGCTGAGCTTTAAAAGCTTAGTAGGGTTTTGGTAGGTTCTCTGGAGGGTAGTGACGAGGAGGGCATTCAAAGACCTTAGAAGTGCTCAGCAATGACTGGTGCTACTAAGGCACAGCTGGTTTCTTTCCATGCCTGGAAAAGAACAAAATAGACCATATACTCAATATGCCTGTCATGTGCCTGTTTGTCCTATGTCATGGCCACATCCTGGGTAGGAAGAATATTTTGCCTACAGTTTCCCATACTCAGGTAATAAAGTCTTAACAAGGTGTTTAGTAGGGTCTTCCTGCAGATGTTCCAAGCTGAGTTTTCAAATTCTATGATTCAATTAAGGGGACTATAGAGGGTTTGGTGAAGGAAAGGCCATTAAAGGAGAGCTCCTGAAATAAAAATCATGGAAAAATCAATTTTTCATAGGCAGGGGATATTGCTAAACAATGTCTAATCACTTTCTCCCTCCATTACTCTGTGCCAAAAGAGTAGGTAACACACCAAAATATGATCACTATCACACAGGAAGCTAGCAAATCCAACCAAATGTAAAAACATGCTTTGACTTAATTTTTTTTCTTTTAAATCAATCTCCCTAAGGCTTGAAGTGAATTTATAGTAGTCATTATTTCCATCATTCAACAAATATTTATTAAATACTAAGTAGACACTAAGTATTAGTCAGTGCTCTGATCTTTTATTTATCATTAAATATTTTCTGGCCTATCATCTAGACAAATTGGAGGGTTAACATAAGTTTAAATGCAAAGAGCAGGACTATTAAATCTACTTCATCTTGGTCTTGAGATAAGTTATTTTAATACAAATAGAACCTACACAATCTGACTCTAAATGTGCTGGTTAAGTATATTTATACTTCAGACTTTGTTTTAAACAAATGGAAGCTCAGGGACCCTGAAACCATTTATTCACAAAGAGACACACTCTACTGATACTTTAAAAAAATATATATGGAGGATGATAAAACATAAGCCCATGTTTGTACGAAAACTCAAAAATAGAAATCACAGTTCTAATAGTTAAACACAGAAAAAATTGATTGAAAGTGTGGAATAATTGGTATAATCCTTCTGCACTAAACTTATCTGCTGCTTTAATAGTTTATCCCCTATATTGAGTAAAACAGCATGAAATAAGTGTAGTGCAATACTAAATGGAGAAAAAAAGTATTTATTAAAACATCAAATTCTACTTCACTAGATTTATATGATGCGTTAAACACTATTCTTTTTTTTTTCCCCCCAAATATTGCCTCTTCCTCATTAGAACCTCTATTGAACCTTCTCATCCTATCCTTCATGTCTGTTAATTTCTGGTTTATATTCCATCATTGTGTCTTCCTCAGTTAATTATGTAATTTCTTCATCTCTAGCTTCTCATCAACTAACTCTCCTTTCAACAGTTTCTAATCTGCTGATTACCCCATCCATTGAGTTTTTATTTTTAATTATTATAATTTTTAATTTGATTTTTTTCCCCTAAATCTCTTTCTGAAAATTTCCTCAAGTTCCTTATTCTTCTCTCCATAATTGACTTAGAACTCACCAGCATATTTAGTTGCTTTCAATGAGAGAACTGTTCTAGTTGTCTGATCACCAGGGCCTGCCTCCCTGTATAACTCCAGGATGGCCATTTATATCACATTCCATATAAAATTATATCTCTGAATTGGTGCTCCTGGGAACTATTTACATAAATAAATTGTAAATGATGATGCCATTTACATGGATTGCAAAATAAAGTCTGCCTCCTAGAATTGATAGTCCCCAGTGTCCCCAGAAATATGTCTAGGTACTTTACATAAATGACTTTAAAACCTCACCATAACAGATTTTTATTTTCATGTTACAGGTGAGAATAAGGAGACTCAGAGAGGTCCAGGGACTTTCTCAAAATCATGTGACTAAAAAGTAACAAGCCAAGATTGAAATGCTGACTTGGGAGACTCCAAAGTGCACATCCTTTGTACCATCTGATGTGGAATCAATTATTCCGAGGTAGGTGATTCTTGCTTTCTGGGTCTTGGGTTGTCAGCAGGTTAGAACATCCTGAAGAGGACAAGGGCAGCGCGTAAACACAAAGTGAGCTAGAGCACTTCATTCTGCCCATGACCACAGGCCATGCTAGTCTTAATTGACCATTTAGCAACGGTTTTCTCTATTGCCCCACACAGCAGGCCTAGAACTCCAGTCAGCACAAATGCATTATCCATAGTGGAGAGACTTTATTAGGGGTGTCATTCTTATGTAAATTTCCCCCATGGAGCTTTTTTATCAACTCATTTGAGTTTCTGGAAATAAAGTTAATGATGTTATTAAAACTCAACACAGAAATGCACTACTCTTTATAATAAAATATTTTTTAAACCTTTAAACCATACATGGTCATTTCTGTCTCTCTCTCCTTGAACAAGAGGGAAGGATAATTTCTAATAGTGCTCAATATCAAACTGAAAAATGGGGAACGTTTTTATCCGAGGTGTTGATGTTGTTCCCCTCCCTCCCTCCGCCTCTCCTTCCCTCCCTTCCCTCCTTCTTTCCTTCCTTCCTCTCTCCCTCCCCCTCAATATTACCCCTACCACCTACTAAATGACAGGCCCTCGGGGAGCTTATATTCTAGTGTGATGGTGGGAGCCAGAAAATAAACAAATAAACAGAGACATAAAAAGAAACTTCCAGTCAGTGATAGGGGCTAAAAATGAAATAAAGCAGGCAGTCAAAATGTAGAGAAATGGGGCAAAGTGACTTTTAAAAGGGCCTGAGGGAATGCCACTCAGAGGAAGAGACCCGAAGGATAAAAAGCCACCAGCACTATAGGAAAAGCCTTGTAGGCAGAGGCAAGTGCCAGGGCAAAGCTCAGAGGCAGGAAGAAAATTGGTGTGTTGTGTTCAACGAGTGAGGCTCAGTGGGGAGAGGGGCCTGTGACACGATGAGCGAGATTTGTAGGGTCAGATCAGGTAGAGCTTTTATGTCATAGTCATGCGTTTGGATTTTATTCTGAGTACAGGTGAAGCTGTTGAAGGATTTTAAGCAGGGGAGTGACATAGTTTGATTTATGCTCTTCAAAGATTACCTAGCTGCTGTGAGGCAAGAGCAGAAGCAGGGACATGAATTAGGGGGCCCTTTTAGAGCCCAGGTGAAAGATGTTGATGGATCTGACTGGAATGGGATGGTGGAGATGGAGAGAACAGGATGGATTTGGGGTGTATTATGAAGGTACAGCTGACAGGACTTGCTGATGCATTGCATGTGGTGTGTGAAGGAGAAGGAACGATCAAAGATCGTTTTAGTTGCCTTCAGGACTAATTCTCAGATGAAAGAAGCAACTACTGAGTAACTCACCTGAGCAATTCTGGCAAGTCATCCAGAAGACACTGCCTCAGGGAATGGAGAAAACCAGTCAGATTGTAAGTACAAAGCCCGTGTTCCAATGATAGATGATACAGTTTACCTTTCAGGAGATGACAGTCATCCCTTAGAGCCTTGCTATTAACCTGTGGTCTGGGGACAGCAGAACCGAATTGCAGTCTCCATTCCCACTCCACATCCTCTGAATTGGAACCCTCTTTGGAACAAAGGAATCCCAGGGGATTCCTTCACACAAGGTTAGAGCTGCCGTGGCCAAAAAAAAAAAGGTTCTAGCTAATCAGAGGCCTCATCGTTTAGGAAAAATACAGAGGCACCCTGCTTATTTACCAATCATATAAAATAGAGGTTACTTTCGCTGGAACAACAACAAAACTAAACATTAAACCTAGCTCCTACAAGCTGGTTTCAAATCTCCTTACTTACCAGATTTCTTTCCCTTTCTGATGGTCTTACTTTCCAATCATTTTCGTAATTGTACACAAGAGAATGGAAATCTGCACAAATCTGGTTAGCAGACTTCAGGGTCTTGTAATCAGGAATACTGCTCTCTGGTAATATTTTAAAGGAAACATTGCTTTCTTCAATTATAAATAGAGGTCATAGCAATTTCTGCACAGACCCCTAAATGTTTTATGATGTTTTTAATGAAAAAAAGGCAAAGGAGCTAACACTTCAATATATCACACACACCAGAGCAGCAAAAAATTATAATAAAAATCTATGTACTTAACTACAATTTCAACAGGCAGTGAACCTGCTGAGAATGGATCCATTTATATATAGCTCATTTCTCACTTGTGTTCAAGGGAACCTCACTGAGAAACGCACTTCCCTCAAAATCTGGGATTCCTTCCTGGAGAAGTCACTTAAAAACTGTACACAAAAGCCATCTGTTTAAAAACAAAATCAAGATGTTTTCCAGAGTGATGGTGCTGATACCTCCATATTGGCTTGCAGAGAGGTTATTAATGAAAGTTTGGAGAGAATCAAAGTTCAATTCAAGTCAACAAATATTTATTGAACACCTCTGACAGGCTGTTTTGAATTATGTGCATATAGAGCTACTGAAAGTTGCTGATTGAGAAGTTTTCACATTGACAATTTGAAAGACAAAAGGAGTGAACTTTCTTTGCAACTTAAAATGCTCACAACTATGGAAATTTAATCATATTTTTAGAGTATTAAATTTACTGTCTTTGTCTCCCCTTGTTGTTAAGTATCTCAATCTAGCAATACTCTTGAAAATCCCTTCCTCAGAGAGGTCATTCCTGCCCACCAATTGAATATCGATTTTGCTGTTGCTTTTCTCTCTCATAAAAACTAGTTCTTTCCTTTCACAGCACTTAATACATACTCTAATTTTATTTTGTGTGTCTTTATTTGCTTTCATTCTGTCTTCCCATTAGACCACTTCTCATGAAAACAGGGGCTGGTCTGATTGGCTCTCCAATGAAGACATGCTGACTAGTGGAGTACCCTTTTAGGCAAACAATAAATATTTGTTGAATAAATACATGAAAGTGTCAAACTGTCAAAATATCTTCTCTGTTCCACTTCACATTCCCTGATTAAAACTCATCTTTCTTTAAGTTTCTTATTATTCACTTAACAATACTATATGTGTCTGGGTAAAATACATTTGTATAAAAGAGAGTTCTCTAACCCTAATTCTCAGCTGTCCTAATCATTCAAGAATCATGAACTATTAGAAACTTTTTATGGCTTTATTTAATATCTGAGGTTCCTCATTTATATCTGTAGGTGGAAGTCAGTAGCAAACTAGATCATCTTCACTAAAGATTTTCATCAATTACTAAAAGCTAACCAATTAAGTCCAACATGCAAGTAATTAGTACCAAAACTCCGATGAAAGTCATTTGTCTTACTATAGTAGCCACATGAAGGGTATATTTAAAAAAAAATCAGAAATGACTAATCCATTTAGAAAATACATCAGGAACTTAGAGGTGACCTAATGGAATGATATCAGTTTGTTAGTGGACTACAGGACAGCTACAGCTAGCCTAACAACTAACAGGAGGCTAAGGAGACCAGTGGTCCACAAATAAGGAACATCAATCAAAGGGAAAGAGAAAGCAAATACCTCAATCTACACTTATCCCCAGGTCAGAACTGCATTTCAGTGGATATACTTAACAGGTTCACAAAGAACAAGACAGAGGAGTTGGGATATATAGTCAGAAAAATTTCTGAAATAGTCAATTTTGCTTCAAAGGGAAAACAAAATTCTGTAACGGTTGATTTGAATCCCCGGATAGATTATGCTTGTAAAGGTTGTGAAGAGAGACTGTCGTGTACATTCCACAAAATTCCCAGTAAAGGGTTAAATATTCATTATTTTTTTAAGTGTACTTTTTCATTATAAAGTGATAAATATTAAAGAAAATGTGGGAACTAGAGAAATAAAGGACATCAAAGGACCATTGCTAAAATCACCAGGGGTCACTTATAATGGTAAAAATGGGTAGCTAAAGAGTTTGTCTTCCACTCATCAGTTTAACATACTTGCCTACCAAGATTGCTATAAGGAGCTTAAGGTATTGATTAAAAAGGGAGGAGGGATCTACTGAATGCATTCAAGATAAAAAAGAAAGCTTCATTATAGTTATTTATATTCTCTAGCTTTCGTCAAATTTCATTGCTAAATAATCAGAGGTCTGGGGCTCGGAAAGACTTTGAAATGCCATTTAGCCCTTAACACTGACTGTGCTAGAACCCTTTCAGCTCTGTCAAGAATCTTTTGTTGGGAGTTAAGTGCTTACCATTCATCACAGTCCTCCCTGGTTACATAGTTTGAAGGATTTATTCTACTAAAGGGGTGTATCTGATTATTCAGAAGTTATCCTTGGTACTCATTGGTTCAAGACTGCAATATTCTGGCCAGTAAGATATGAGAAGATGTTTGTTATTGGCTTTTTGGAAAGTTATAGAGAAAGTCACAGGAAATGAGCTTCTTCTCATAGCCATATGAAGAAGCAATCTCACAACTAAATCAACGTTACAGACAGTAAATGAGAGAGGTAGAAAAAAAAATATCTAGATGACATGGTTGAATAGCTGGATCTACAAACATCAAACCTATAGCTGTGAGAGCAGTGGTTTCATAGAGCCAGAATATTAGTGGGTGTCGGCTGCCTTTTACAAGATGTTATAAGGAAGAGATAGGCTCAGACAAGGAGTTCCTGGTTTGAAGCAGAAATATGAGAGAATGAAGGCAGTCCAGCTGCTGGATGCTAGACTTACATGATTGGAAAAGGAGATACAGATATTTCTTTCCCTCCAAAGTCTGAAATATAGGAGAAGCCTATTATGGTTCTAAGGAGATTATAGTGCCAAAAAAACCACAGGACTAGACTGGAATGGCTGTGAGTATTCAAGTCTTAAGTGGACTCTCTCTCATAGTGACACCAGCAGAAAGTGGATTGTGTCACAGATGCTCCAATGTCTACCTCAAATAAAATAATGGAGGATAAGGACAAGAAAAGACCTGTCAATGGATAAAGGCAGGGGCCACAGAAAATAGTGGGCAAGAAAGTTTTAGCCAGAAAGCCGAAACAGGCTAATCAAGAGACTCTTCCTGCCAATCCCCCTACTGCCAGGTCAAAGGGTATTCCCAATGCCCATGCAGGAGAGTTCCATTATTGCTGTGAAAAAATTCTTCTTTTATGTAAATGGCAGTTGTTTTTTTTTAATGTAGTTATACTTGTCCTTGAGATGCCACTCTGTTTGTACTTGTTTGGTGTGTGTGTGTGTGTGTGTGTGTGTAGGTGTGTGTGTGTGTGTATGTAGGTGTGTGTGTGTGTGTGTGTGTGTGTGTGTGTGTGTGTGTACATAACTTGCTTTTATTATGTAGCTGCCCAGTCCAGGAGGAGCCACCTCCAGGCCTGATGTGATGGAAATGGCTGAACATCACCAGAGATCCTGGATTTGAGCCTGATGCAATAAGTGGTTGGGGACTTTGGATTCTTTCCTTGGGGAAGTGTACAGTGTTCTTTAATTAGCCAGAGGGGTGGGCTGTACAGAGATTCAGCTCTCCACCAAATTCATTTTATCCTCTTCTGTGGCTGCCTAGACCATGATCAGCTAGTTATGTTACATTTCCCAGTCACAGTTGCCATTACTTATGACCATTTAACTAAGATCTCACTAATAGAACATGAGTAAAGAGATATTAGAGTACCGGGTGGAAATCTCCAAGAGAGTGGACTTGCCTGTCTCATATTCCTTTCTCTTGCAATAAGCTTGAGCACGGACACACCGCCAATCTAGCTTTTACCATGCATTTTACATGCAAGAATGTCCCAGAGCACAGAGGTTCCCAAACTTTCTCAGTTCACAGCACCCTTAGGTCTAAGTAATTGTTCACAGTGCCCCTAGGCCAAAAGAAATATCGAATGATTCCATATGCAAGTCCTAATTATCTAGTAGTCCAGAAAAAAGTTGAGAGAGAAATATTCTTATATAACCATGGTTATTTACTAATGAGATTTGTGCATCTGTTGAACTTTGCATAACTTCTCATATACCACCAACCTCATTTCCTATTCAATGTTGATTTTGCACCGTGCTTTCTTTTAAAAATCACAACATTTTCTGAAAAACAAGCTTCACAAAGACATGATGTCATCGAAAACGAAGCAGAGTGAGATCTGAGATTGAAACTGATCTAATTTGCATTTTGGGTTTCTTTGTTGCTAATGTTCATTTTGCATTATCAAAACTAATACATTAACTAGATTCTTGGATGGCCTTCAAAGAAACGCAAGAAAATATCATGCTGAATTAGAATGAGGCATGGGTTTATCTGGCACACTATTGCCTTCCTTAGGGCTGAACTAAAATGTATGAGGATGAATATGGAAGAATGTGCAAGCACTCTCTTGAATGTAACCCTTCAAAGAGTACAATGAACCTCCAAATGGCCTCCAAATACTTCTAGTGCTATCGCCTCTGGTCCTCTTATCAAATAATAATTCTGAAATGTTCAATAGATACATCTTGAAGAATAAGTAGGAATTGAATAAATAAATGATTTTGAATAGTTTATTATTTCAATAAGTATTTACTGAGCACTTACTATGTATACGTTACTACTGGATTTTAAAATAAATATAAAATATACAGTACTATCACACATGGAATATATTCTTTGCAAACTATTCATAGGAAAAACAAATCCACATTCCTTTGACAGATTTAATTCTAAAACCCTGCTAAGTCCAAAATCAAATGTCTAGTGTTTTCAACATCAATCCCTGAGAAAAAATATTAGATTGGTGTGCTTAGACATTTTTCTTACGGACTATATTCATTGTCCATCTTTACTGGGTAGTTTACACATTGATTAGCTGTACTACGTTTTGTTAGTTTTCAACTATGAAAGTTGAATCAAAGGAGCTGTTCTTTAAATGAACTTAAATATGGACCTAGAGATTCTGAGAGTTGAAAGGGAGGTGAGCAAAGCTCTTGCTTCTCTGACTTACTGCTGGTAGTTTTAAGGCCTCTTTTGCTTCCTGTCTCCCATGAGCTAAAATCATTAGCTGTGATCCCAGCATGGTATGCCTGAAAGTTGTCCCTTTGCAGTTGGGGAACTCTGCCCTGTCCTTCAAGCTTAAGTCAAATATGATCTTTTCAGTGTAGCCTTTTCACACCACTTCCCAGAATTAATGATCCCTTCATCCTTTAGACTCTCCCAGCAGTTTATACACAAGCACATGAATTCATATATACACACTTGCGTTATCATAATACTTTTTCAGTTATATAATCGTTTTTGGTTTATATATTTATCGGGATCAGGGGTTGGTCAATTTTTCTGTCAAGGGTCTGATAATACACATTTTAGGCTTTGTGGGGCATAGGGTCTCTGTTGCAACTACTGAATTCTGCCATTGCCATGGGAAAGCAACCAGAGACTCTCTCTCTATATATACATATATATATATATATATATATATATATATATATATATATATAT
>NW_017731595.1:43296-84797 GCF_001890085.2 Hipposideros armiger
GCTTCTGGACGGCCGCTCACTGCGGCTGCTGGCCGCTCACGCTGGCTGCTGGCTACACACGGTAGCCCATGGCAATCCACTGCCACAGGGACTGCAGTCCACGCCGTTGCCGGCGACTCACGGCAGCCCAGCTCCAGGTTGAGCTGTTCAGTGTCACTGGCCCTCATATGTGGGATCTGAATCGGGGCCCTCTGGCGTCCCAAGCGAGTTCTTAACCATCGCGCCACTCGGCCGGCCCCTAACTCCCTTACTCTTGACAGAAGAGCATACGTCCTTGCGATGGCCACCTCACTAGAGGAGTTGGGCTGAGTTATACCTATTCACCTGACCTGCCCTGTGTTCTGCCAACTGCATTTGTAATATGGATGGATTGGATCAGTGCATATAGTTCAACTGAGACCAGTAATAGCAGCCAGTGTTTATTGAGCATTGTCTGTGTCCAAGGCTATCCTAAGATCTTTTCCATATAATATTTTATTTAATTCTCACAGGCACTCATGGATTATGTATTATTATTATATATCGGATATATCCATGACACAAAAAACTTAGGTAATTTGTCAAGGTCAAATGGAAGAGCATGGATTTGAACACAGGAAATATGATTTCAAAGCATATTCTCCTGGCTGAAGACCCCCAGAACTCCCTACCTCATTCTTAGTAGATGACCGTAAGGGCAGAACCACGCCTCTTGTCCAAACATTCAAACACAAGGTATTGCTAGCAATCTACTAATTCAGCTATCACACTGAAATCTAAGTAATAATATAGCATTCTAGAACTACCCATATTCTTGTTTAGTTATGAAAAAATTAATACATTTACTATTCTTAGGCTTAAAGAACCCAAGATATTGCTAAGAATGTTAATAGAAACTTAAAAAATATATATACTGTACTTTTTTCAGCCTACACTAGGAATGACACTACTACCCAAAGCTTGTTGTTCTCTGGATACTCTATTTGCTGAAATTTTTTATTTTTTATGACCAAAGTGGGCATTTAGTTACAGCTGCTTTAAAATTTTTCTGAGATAAAGATTAAAGATGTACCTTAAGACAGGGAACTCTGGGACCTCCATTTCCCATCTGTCTGTGTTATAATGGACTCAAAACGACTTTCTGGGGAGGATCTTGGGTTACCTGGGACTACTCCTATGGCTCATGGCTATACAAAACCACTTCTACTGAGGCATATCTCACAGTTAAAACACCTCGACTTCTACAGAAGGGTATTAATTCTCCCACTAGCTTGGCTGAAAAAGCACCTGACTTCGCACTTCCTGGAAAACCAGGGCAGCTGTCCTCCATGTACTTCTCAAAGAAAACAGCCTTAAACTCATTATTGATCTATCAATCTCTTTTTAAAACTTGACTGAGAATAGATATACTTTGGAGGATTCCCCCAAAGCTGCATCTATTTCTCAGAAACAGTGAATAAATTAACTTCTTTCCTATTTTTCCATAAAAAAAAACAAAACCCTAGAATGTACATATACCCACTCTTCTTTATAAAAAGTTCAGGCACCTCACAGACACAAGGTAGGGAAAAGATACTCCACATTCCATCTGGGGATTGATGGCAGACCATCAGAAAGTGACCATCTGGACCATGTAAGGTTGAATCTGATGGAAACACTCCTTTCTTTCACAGAATTGATTTTCAATTAATTTTGTCATGGCAGATGCTCTGGTCCATATTGAGGAACTGTATAGGAAAGCACTGATAAAGGTTATCACTGTGTTTGTTCCTGATGAGGATGTCATTCGTGACATTATATGGTGTCTTTCTAGAAGACTTATTGGAGAAATTTCTCTTTGGTCTCAATATCAGGCAGAATGGGGCTTCTCCCAGCAACTGGCTTCATTTCACTTATGAACACTATGAATCATGTTTGCCTCCTCTCTTGGGCTGCTGAAATGCTCAGCGTCAAATGTGTAGCCCTTCTCTACAAAGAAGGTCAGACTTAAGTGATGTGCTGGTCCTGTTCCTGACGATCACAACCTTCAATCATCGTCTCTTTCCTTCATCTATTTATTTTTTTTCCTTTAGAATTATTTTATTAAATCATAAATGTACAACAGCTTCTTAACTCTACACCCACACTTAAATTTTTTAAAGGAAAAATGTTATGTTGTATTACATACAACATATGTAATCTTAGCCTGATTCTGGCTAAGAGCTTTTCAAAACTTCGAGAAAAATCTTAAAAAAGCTTTCACATGTCATCCGAAACTTACAAATTTAACATTATCAAAGAAACAATGCTTCTACATGCTTACAAAGGCCACTAGAAACAAACAAGAATGAAAAAGCTAAGAAACTGTTTCAAAGGCTTTTTTTTTTTACAATCCTTCCTCCACAGTAAGGTAATGTTATTAAATAATTCATTCCATTCACAAAATGGCTCGCTGTATCTGCTCTGGTGTCTTCTGCCATATCACTGCATACTTATATAAGACTGAGATAAGAGTTTCCTTAACATTGTTATTTTGATAACCTGAAACTGTTCTGTTACCTTTGGGCTCTCACCCTCTCCTATTTATACAGTGAAGCCCATGGCAAATAGGAAGAAGCTCAATATTGGCTTCCCCCTCCAAACCCCCACTTCTTCCACTTCCTCCAGGGCCATATGCTCCCCCCATGTTCCTATTACCACGAAAATTTCCACTCTTCATTGGACCATAGTTAGAAGGTAGCTGGTTATAATTCCCAAAAGTATTGTAATTTTCACTTCCGTAATTTCCTCCTCCATAGTTGTCATAACCACCTCCGTAGCCCCCACCTTGGTTGCCGTAGCCAGGTCCCCCACCACCATAGCCTCCTCTTCTTCTTCCATAACCAGGGCTACCTCCAAAACTGCTACCTCCAGGTCCTCCTCCATACCCATTCTAGCCATCTCCAAATCCACGACCACTTCCGTAGCCATCTGATCCTCCTCTAAAGTTACTTCTTGGTCTTTGCCCAAAATTTCCACCACCACCGCGAGAGTCTCCAAAACCAAAGTTGCCTCCTCTTCCACTTCTAGAACTTTGAACCTCCTGCATTTCTTGTCTAGACAAAGCCTTTCTTACTCGTGCATTATGACCATTGATGGTATGGCATTTCTGCATCACAGTCTTATCCACAGGATCATGGTCATCAACAGTAACAAATCCAAAGCCTTTTTTCTTTCCAGACTGCCTATCAGTAATTATCTCAATGGTATCAATTTTTTCCATATTCCTCAAAGTAATCTCCAAGATGATGTTCCTCAGTATCTTCTTTAATTCTTCCAACAAACAGCTTCTTTGCTGTTACATGAGCCCCTGGCTTTCCAGGTTCCTCTCTTGCAACAGCACGTTTTGGCTCAAGCACTCTCCCATCAATTGAATGAGGTCTTGCAGTCATGGCAGAGTCAACCTACCATGGATGAAAACGTTACAAAATCAAACCGTCTTAATCTTTTGCTTGCAGGATCTCTCATTACCACACAGTCTGTAAGTTTCCCCCATTGCTCATAGTATTTCCTTGAATTTTCTTCTGTGGTTTCCAAGCTCAAGCCACCAATAAAGAATTTATGGAACAGCTCCTTTTCTCTCTTGTTCCTCTCCAAAGGAACGGTTTTTAAAATTTTCTCCATGGCGGACTCAGTTGCTGTGGCCCGATCTTCCACAGCAGAGTGAGATGAGCCAGGTCTCCGAGATCAAACATAAACTGGACTGGTCCTGGTGCTGTAGTAAAAATGCCTGGGCTGGAGAAACACCTGAAGCACCTCCACACCGCAAGACGGCGCTGCGGCTACTCTTCATCTATTTATTTTATTATCCTGAACAGATTTTAGTAACACATTTTAGTAAGATTTTCTGAACAAAGAAGGGTAGAAATAAGCAATTATTTTCTTTAGTATTTCCCCCCTCCCCTCAGTGACTGGTTCCACTAATGATCCAGTGGGAACCAGTAAAAGCTTAAAAGTCATACTGACACTTCTTCCTCAGGTCCACAGTTGATTCTGCTTTAGATTAATCCGCTTAAAACTTCACTGCCACTGTGTTGGTCCACGCCAACAGCATGTCTCCTCTGGGCCACAGCAATAACTTAACTGGTCTTACTCCCTCCTTTCTAATCCGTTCTCCTACCCAACTTATTCTCAGAGCTTTGGCCATTCTGGAAGCCCTACACTGGCTTCCCTTTGGCCTTAGGATGGGGTCCAAACTCCCTAGATCTGCCAAGTCCCTGGAAAACCTGGAATGAGCACTTTTGAATCTAACCTATGGAACAGCTCTTCCCCAAAAGTACAATGCTCTCTTGTCTTTTGGATATTTGCACATGCTGTTCCCTTTGCCTGGAATACTCCTAGTCCATATTCCTGGCTCACTTTTACTCACCTCTCAATTTCAATGTTCCTTTTTTTAGGCAGGTTTTGTTTGCATCTTAGATTTGGTTATGCATTCCCTTTACATGCCTCTAGGAGCAGCTATTTGGGAAGTACAGATTACTGTATTTGATTGCAGTTACTAATTGGCTAGTCTGTCTTCCCTGCTATACTATACAAAGGGATGCTTTTCTGTTCACTGGTCCAGCCCCAGTACCTGGAACATTATAGGCACTTAATAAATATTACAGGCATTATAGGCACTTAATAAATATTGGTTGAATGATTGAATGAATGAGATAAATCCCATTAAAGCACCAGAAATGAGAAAAAGCCAATATAAGATTCCTGGCTGGTATAATATGTCTTTAGTGGACTCACAATTTTAATGAAACAAAATGCAAAGTTGCTCTTATTTATTTTTATGTAAAAAAAAATGGTCATTACACTTGCTTACTCCTTGTCTCCTAATATTTACATCTTGAAATAGGAGAAGTCACACAAGCATATCATTCCTAGGTTGATTCCTTATTCAACTATAATAAATCACCCAGGGTAATGCAACAGTAAAAGACAAAGTTAACCTTCAGAGATTTTTCCACTTATCAAGGGATATTCTGCTATTTAGACTGAAAGGAAAGTTTGGCTATCTGTGTGAGTAAACAGACAAGAGAGTTAATTACCAAGTAATTTAGAGATATCATTTGCTTGCTAATAACACTGATAGCCTCATAGTCCCGTTGCAATGCATGATATCAATAGTTTCTACCTTTTCATTAAAATAAGTTGTGCCGATACCTTTTCTATACATACTAAAAGACAATATCATAGACTTTTATCCTTGGGCTGAAAGTATGTAAGTAGACCTAGGATGCACCAATAGGTACTTTTGGCTTTATTTCATTTTCTGCATTCTTGACTATGGCTCATTCGTAAATTCTAATGAGATGTTCCTAATCGATACATAAGAAAACAATGTATGTTTTGGGTTCTATACAATTCAGGCAAATGATTACTCTTACTTGTTCTAACATAAATATTTTAACTCAAGGATGCCTATAGAGCATTTCCAAAATGTTAAAATGCTCAATTACTTGCAAATGGAGTTTGGACTCCCAGTTTGCTACAGGTCTCAATTTCTCAGTCAGCTGCGTCTCAGGCTGTGTAGAAGTTCTCTGTGCTTTTCTATAGTGACTTCTATTACTCACAACCAAGAGCATATGAACTAGTAGGGCAAGTAAACTCAGCCAATAAGGTATCAAACACATGGGTGGTATGAGGTACAGGCTGTCACAGAGAAAATAAAGAGAATCTCGTTTTGAAATCATCTATGTGGGTGAGAGTCAGGGCTCTCCTTAAATAGAAATGAAAATTATTTTCAAACATGAAAAACTGAAGAATATTAAGCATAATTAGAAATGCTGATTTCTTCTGCTTGTAAGTTCAAGTCAATTAAGCAACCATCTTTTACACATAAACGTGCACACACACTCGCCAAGGTATTATTTGCCCCTTTCTAACTAACTACTGAATTTTATAGACTTAAAACACTATTATCAGTAAAGCACACTTTTTGTATGTACTACTAAGAAACAAAAAAAATATTGCCAATTAAATGGTGATACAAGGCTTTCTTACCAATTATTATAATTATTATTATTATGATTATTTTTAATTTTATACCTCTTGAAATGGCTCTTTTAGGGTTAGGTAGACAAATTTTTAGCACTTATCATTCTGATGCATAGAAAGAGAGACCTGAGGCAAATACATAAGTTAAGGTACTGGCAAAAAAAATCTTTATATTCAGAGTCCAACCCTTTCAAAACACTTTTCAATTCAACCTTTGATAACTATGCATTTCTTAAAAGAGAAGCATTTCTGAAAAGCATGCTCCACCATTATCTCGAAGTTGCCAACTGTCATCTGGCAAGTTTTCACACTAGAGTTTTCTGGATCTTACCAGAAGGTGTCAACAGAATGTGGACAGACAATAACCTAATCTCCCTTCTTCAAATGGTCCTTAAAGGGCCGTTTTAAATGTCAAGAAGTTATGGTTGTCTAGTCATGCAACTAGAAATAACCATGTTCATGCATGCAAAGAACGGGCAATTATGTCACGGCTGCTGCCAACCACACTTGTGAGATGCCATAAACTGTAAGCTGTGTCCTGATTTCAGAGACACTAGAATGTATGTGTGAGTAGGAGGAAGTGTATCTTAGAATCAATGAAATACAATGTTAGAGACTCACCCCAAAATACAAAGGAAAATCCCTCCATGTAAGATGGCCTTGATCATTTTTACTTCTTTGAAAATAACTATTTTAACTCAAGGATACTTTTAGAGCATTCCCACACTAGTTAAATTCTCTCAGTTGCTTACAAGTAGAGTAGTTTAGTGGTAGAATAATCAACCCAAAATGACATCTATTCCAATTGACTGGTTTGGGCATATGGTTCTTCTTTTGTAAAAGGAATTTCACCACAAGCTGTCCCGATCCAAAAGGAGGCAGATGTTTCATGAAGGGTGATATTTTCCACTTCTCCCAGCTACACAGAGATGGAGTGGATGGAATAGAACAGACTTGAACAACTGGCTTAAACACATCATTGCCTTACTCTCCCCGCCCCCCTTTACAAATAATGAAATTGATGCAAGATGCATTCATTTGAAACATCCAAGAAACAAACTAGTTTAGCAGGTGTATAGGTTGACAAAATACTTTTTATACACTATCTTTGAATCTCTCAAACTTTGTGTTAATTCACAAGCTCCCTCAAACACAAAATCTAGGAATGACACCAATAAATTCTAGGGAAACAGGGCAGACCTTGCTTTCCTGGTAGGTCCTTTACACACATGCTCTTGGCCCCTGGCTTCCTGGGGCGAAAAGGTGTTGCCAACACAACCAGACTTTCCTGTTCTCCACTCAGTGTCCTTTCTTCCTGCCTTAGAGGCCAGAGCTCATTACTAGGGACTTTTTGGCCAGGGTTCCACGTATCACCCTTTAATTCAAGATTACTTTCTTAATCCACTGCCTCCATTCCAGCTGGGTGGCAAGACTGTGAAACCCTGGGTCAGATCTAGCTGAGAAATTTCCAAGGACCTGAAACTAGCACTTGGTGATTAGCTGGATTTGGTGAAGTGAATACATGGGAGAAGTGGTAGCTCAATTATTAGCAGGAAGTTGTACAGAAAAGAATAATAACAAGCAAGTTATTCTCTTTCTACTAAATAAAGCAATTATCTTTTTCTTTTTAACCTTTGTATTTGGGAGATGACTTTATTATTCAAATAGAAAACAAACATCCCAAAATATTTTCACTGTACATTTATTGCTAAATTAAGAAAGCCTTGGCTTTAGGGTTGTCAAAATAAATGGGATATGAAACTTTAGACTTTTAGGAAATTTACAGTGATGCTGAAATATACCCAGCAGTAATTTAATTTCCTTATTGGTCTCTTCCAAGAGAAACTGGGAACATAATGTGCTCAAGTCCAAGAAGAAATTCTGAAGGGAACGCAGAAAAGAAGCTCATTGCTAATTGTAACAATTGGTACCACACCACATCAGTTCAGATAATAAAAACACAAAAGGGCAAAAGCAAGGAAATTCTCAGTGAAAAATGGGAACAAGAAGACAAAGGTCAGAACAAAAATAAATGAAATGACAGATCACCTTATAATGTGATGTGTTTTAAAATAAATGGCAAGTCAGGACAAAACCACATGAAAAAAACTGTTTCTCCATGATGCTATCTATTAAGAACACCACAACAAAATAGATATTTACTAGGTAAAAACAAAAATACCCTAATATTTAGAATCTAAGAAAAAACATGGAAGACTTTAAAGTCCCTATGAATTTATGCCATCAGGCTGACATAACTCTGCATAAAAAAAAACAGTATATTGAATATCAATTTCCTGTATAACAGGTTAGAAAAAAAAAACATTAACTCTCATAAAAATATTTTTATTAAAATATAGCTAACATACAATATTATATTAGTTTCAAGTGTACACCATAGTTCAACAATTATATACCTAAAGAAGTGATCATCATGATAAGTTCAGCAACCATCTGACACTGTACCACCTTATCACAATATTATTGACTACATTCCTCATGCTGTTCATTGCATCCCCATGACTTATTTTATCCCTGGAGATTTGAACCTCTTATTTCCTTTCACCTTTCTCCCTCTTCCTTAAATTTTTCAATTATAGTTGACATTCAATATTATTTTATATTAGTTTCAAGTGTACAGCACAGTGGGTAGACATTTATATAACTTAAGAAGTGTTCTCCCTGACTAGTCTAGTACCCACCTGGCACTACACATAATTATTACCATATTATTGACTATGTTGCCAATGCTTTACTTTATATCCCCATGACTATTTCGTAACTACCAATTTGTACTTCTTAATCCCTTCACCTTTTCCACGTCACTCCCATCTGACAATCATCAGCTTGTTCCCTGTGTCTATGAGTCTGTTTTGTTTATTTTGTTCTTCAGGTTATACATATAAGATCATACGGTATTTTTCTTTGTCTGACTTATTTCACTTAGCATAATACCTTCCAGGTCCATCCATGTTGTTGCAAATGATAAGATTTCATTCTTTTTTATGGCTGAGTAATAGTCCATTGTATATATGTACCACCTCTTCTTTATCCAGTTGTCTGTTGATAGGCACTTAGGTTTCTTCCTTATCTTGGCTATTGCAAATAATGCTGCAAAAACCACAGGGGTGCATATATCTTTTCAAATCAGTGGTTTGGATTTCTTTGAATAAATACCCAGAAGTGGAATTGCTGGGTCATAAGGTAATTTTATTTTATATTTTTTGAGGAACCTCCATACTGTTTCCCATAATGGCTGCAAAAATTTGCAATCCCACCAACTGTGCACAAGGGTTCCCTTTTCTCCACATCCTCGCCAACACTTGTTTGCTGACTTACTGATGATGACCATTCTGACACGTGTGAGGTGAAATCTCATGGTGGTTTTAATTTGCATTCCTCTGACCGTTAGTGACTTTGAACATCCTACTCTATTTCTATTGGCCATCTGTATGTCCTCTTTGCAGAAATGTCTATTCAGGTCCTCCACCCACTTTTTAATTGGATTGTTAGTTTTTTTGGTGTTAAGTTGCATGAGTTCTTTATAAATTTTGGATATTAACCCTTTATATATAGATAGATAGATAGATAGATAGATAGATATAGATATAGGTATAGATATATCATTGGCAAATATCTTCTCCCATTCAGTAAATTGTCTTTCCATTTTGTTGATGGTTTCCTTTACTGCACAAAAACGTTTTAGTTTGATGTAGTCCCATTTGTTTATTTTTTTCATATGTTTCCTTTGCCTGAGGAGACATTTCAGAAAAAAATATTAATAAAAGCAATGTCAGAGAATTTACTTCTTATGTTTTCTTCTAGGAGTTTTATGATTTCTGGTCTTATATTTAATTCTTTCATCTATTTTGAGTTTACTCTTGTATATGGTATAAGAAGGTGGTCTAGTTTCTTTTTTTTTTTTTTTGCATGTATCTGTGCAGTTTTCCCAACACCATTTATTGAACAGACTGTCTTTACCACATTGTATATTCTTGCCTCCTTTGTCATAGAGTAATTGACAATACAGGCATGGGTTTATTTCTGGGCTCTCTCTTCTGTTCCATTGATCTGTTTTTATGCCAGTACCATGCTGGTTTGATTATTATAGGCTTGTAGTACAGTTTGATATTAGGTATTGTGATACCTCCAACTTTGTTCTTCTTTCTGTGGATTGCTGAGGCTGTTTAGGGTCTTTTATGGTTTCATATACATTTTTGGATTATTTGTTTGAGTTCTGTGAAAAATGTCATTGGTATTTTGATAGGGGTTTCATTAGATCTTTAGATTGTTTTGGGTAGTATGGACATTTTAATGATGTTAATTCCTCCTATTCATGAGCATAGTATATGCTTCCATTTATTTGCATCTTCTTCAATTTTTTTCTTCAATGTCTTATAATTTTCTGAGTACAAGACTTTTACCACTTTGGGGAGATATTCTCAAGTATTTTGTTTTTGATACAATTGTAAATGGGATTGTTTTCTTAATTTCTCTTTTTGATAATGTTATTGGTATGTAGAAAATACAACCAATTTCTGAATGTTAATTTTGTACCTAGCTACTTTACTGAATTCCTTTATCAATTCTAATAATTTTTGGTGGAATCTTTAGAGTTCTCTATATATAGTATTATGTCATCAGCAAATAACAGTTTTACTTCTTCCTTTCCAATTTGGGTGACTTTATTTTTCTTGTCTGATTGCTGTGGCTAGGACATCCAATACTATATTGAATAAAAGTGGTGAAAGTGGACATCCTTGTCTCATTCCTGATCATAAGAAAAATACTTTTAGCTTTTCACCATTAAATATAACATTAGCTGTGGGTTTGTCATATATGGCCTTTATTATGTTGAGGTATATTTCCTTCTTCCCATTTTACTGAGAGTTTTTATTGTAAGTGGATACTGGATTTTGTCAAACACTCTTTCTGCACCTATTGATGTGATTATATAATTTTTATCCTTCATTTTATTTGGTGTACCATTTAATTGATATGCAGACATTGAGCCAACCTTGCATACCAGGAAATCCCTTTAGATTAAGGTATATGATATTTTTAATGTATTGCTGAATTCGGTTTGCTAATATTTTGCTGAGGATTTTTGCATCTATGTTCATCAAGGATATCAGCCTATAATTTAATTTTTTTTAATGTCTTTGGCTTTGGAATCAGGGCAATGGAGGCTTTGTAAAATGAGGTTTCAAGCCTTCCATCCTCTTGTATTTTTTTGAATAGCTTGAGAGAATAGGTATTAATTCTTCTTCGAATATTTGGCAAAATTCACATGTGAAGCCATCTGGTCCAGGACTTTTGTTTGTGGAGAGTTTTTTGATTACTGATTTGATCTCATTAGTAGTAATCGGTCTGTTCAGATTTTCTGTTTTTTCTTGATTCAGTCTTAGAAGATTGTTTCTAGGAATTTATTAATTTATTCCAGATTGTCAAATTTGTTGGCATATAATTATAGTATTTTCTTATAATCCTTTGTATTGCTGTGGTGTCAGTTGTTACATCTCTTTCATTTCTGATTTTATTTGAGTCCTCTTCTTTTTTTGATGACTCTGGTTAAAGGTTTATCAATTTTATTTATTTTTTCAAAGAATCAGCTCTTAGTTCCATTGGTCATTGTATTTTTTTTTAAGATTTTTATTATTGGGGAATTGGGGGGGATGGGAACAGTGCTGGGGAATTGGGGGAAGGGGAACAGACAAGTTGCTGTCATTTTGTTCTTCATTCTAGTTGTGGAGGATGTTGCTTCACTGGCCCAAGTTGGCACCATCATTGCGCTCTTCCCGGGAGAGGCAGATCAGTCACCAGCTTCTGGAGGGCCGCTCACTGCGGCTGCTGGCCGCTCACGCTGGCTGCTGGCTACGTATGGTAGCCCATGGCAACCCACTGCCACAGGGGCTGCAGCCTACGCTGTCGCCATGACTCACGGCAGCCCAGCTCCAGGTTGAGCTGTTGTTCAGCATCTTAGCTGTAGAGGGCAGTGTCACAGGCCCTCATATGTGGGATCCGAACTGGGGCCCTCTGGCATCCCAAGCCAGTTCTTAACCATATGGTTCTTAACCATAGCGCCACTCGGCTGGCCCTGTATTTGTTTATAGACTCTTATTTCCACTGTGATCATTATTATTTCCTTCCTTTTACTAACTCTGTGCTTTGTTTGTTGTTCTTTATAAAACTGTTATTTTTAATATTTCCTGATATAGTTAGAAAAACTAGTATATATAATGAAAGGAAAGGTTTTTTTTTAATGTATCAAATTTTTAAATGAATATTTAAATTATAAGATTTTGAGAAATGTTTAGTCCTGTAGCATAACAGCCAAGTAGATTAGGCTTTATTTTTAATTTTTTAGTATTTAAAAATGTGGATTATGTTTTAAAATAGGAAGGATATTTTTTGCTAATATTAGAAAATGATAAATATCATTAAATACTTCATTAATGATATTTACTTATCATTAATATTTACTTATCAATGATTATTTACTTATCATTAAAATCATTAAAATAAAATATGTCTTCCATATCAATGCTTCTCAAAATATTTTAGTATATATATATATCACCTGGGGATCATGTAAATGCAGGGTCTGATTCAGTAGATCGAAAATGGGTCCTGGGCATCTGCATTTTTAACAAGCTTCTGGCTGGTAAGGCTGCTGTGCTGTGGACCATGACTTTAGTAGCAAGGCTCACAATGTAGCCTCTAGTTTGGGGTCTTTCACTAGTGATATGTGAACCAAAAGGATGATCAACTTGTAGCTTAGAATCACCACTTGTCTCAATTATGGATTTCAGTTTCAGATCACCTATGTCCTAATAAGTTTTAACTTCAGTAAGGGCTCTTTCTTTTATTTAAAGTCATTATCATAATCAAAACACTGAACAGCTGCCTAATATCTGTGGAGTGGCAGGTTAGGTTATAAATAGAAATATAGACTCCTGCCCCCTGGAAGTTTATAATTTAACACAAAAACATTGGTGTTGGCGTGTACATAACATTCCAAAGAAGAATAGCAACTCCAAAGTGAATGCATGTCTTGAAATCACATCTAAATCAAAGGCTTAATTTGTTTTTAGATTAAAAGAAAAGTGATGATAAAATTTGATGGAAATTGAGATGATTTAGTTTAGGAAAAGTAAATTGTAATATATCTATATTATAGAGCTGTCAGGTTTTTTTTCTTTGTTTGATAATTCCTATGAAAGGGCATGACACGTGAGAAATGATAAAAAGAAGCAGTTTACTAGGCTGCAGGGAAGAGAGCATTTTCACACACACAACAAGAAATACAGCCGCAGGTGTCAACAGCATTCTTGGTGGTTAAAATAATAGTGATCAGGGAAATGCAAATCAAAACCACAATGACACATCACCTCACACCTGTTAGGATGCCTATCACCTAAAAAAAAGATGAGTGTTGCCAAGTATGTGGAGAAAAGGGAACCCTTATACGCAGCTGATGGGAATGTAAATTGGTATAGGCATTATAGAAAACAGTATAAAGGATGCTCAAAAAACTAAAAATAGAACTACCATATGATCTAGCAATCCTTCTTTTGGGTATATGTTCAAAGGAAATGAAATCAGTACCTCAAGCAGGTATCTGCACTCATCATCATTGGCATTATTCACAATAGCTAAGATAAGGAAACAACTTAAGTGTCCATTAATGGGTGAATGGATAAAGAAAAATATACACACACATACACACACACACACACACACACACATATAATATATAATATATATGTTACATATATTATATGTGTGTGTGTGTGTGGATACACATACACACAATGTTGGAGTATTATTCAGCCTTAAAAATTGAGACCCTGCCATTTGCAACAACATGGATGAACACAGAGGACATTATGCTAAGTGATTAAGCCAGGCACAGAAAGAAAAAACTGCACAATAGCACCTATATATGGAATTTGAAAAAGTCAAATACATAGAGGCAGAGAGTGGAATGGTGGTTATCAAGGGTGGGGAGATGGGGGAAAAAGAGATGTTTTTCGAAGAATGCAAAGTTATAATTAAGTAGAATGAATCAGTCTAGGGATCTAATGTACTACATGATAGTTACAGTTAAAAATACTGTACTTAATACTGATTTTTTTTTTTTTTAGCTGAATCATCTTGCTACATGTTGGCAGCTCAGTAGCAGCTCAGCTTGGGCCCGGAATCAAACCAGTGACCCTGTTGCTCAGATCTTGCACTCTTGAGCGAGCTCTTAACCAACTGAGCCACTCAGCCGACCCCAATACTAGAAATTTAATAAGAGTAGATTTCAGGTGCTCTCAACACACACACACACACACACACACACACACACACACACACACAACTATGTGAGATGATGTTAATTAGCTTGACTCGAGTAATCATTTTACTGTGTATATGTATATTAAATCATCATGTTGTACACCTTAAATATATACAATTTTTTATTTTTAAAAAAGGGAAAAAAAAAAGAGTAGCTGCTGGTAATTGACAAGTAAAATTAAATATAGTTTTGACTTTCAAATATAATTGAAGCACTTCCTAAAATTATGCCACTAACTTTTCCTCCGAAAGCTTAATAAAAATATATCTCTCAGTAAATGAAATCTAAATAGTATTAGGATTGATGACTTGCATCTGAAAAAACAAGATGGATTTGTTATGAAATCTAGACTTCCTTGCTGCCATGGCCATACAAGTGTTTAACTGGTATGAAAATAATCCTGCCAAGCTTTAGAAACACTTGAGAGGCTGGAAAGAGAGCCAAGATGTTGGAAATACCTCCCCAGTCCCACTGTTCCTCTTTCTGTCAAACTCATAAAAAAGTATACAATCCATACACATTTGTAAAAGTACACTCTATTTATGTCAAAGTAAACTTAAATTTGGAGCTTTTTGTGTCTTTCACATAATGTAGCTCATTGTTTCCCTGAGCAATGAGGATGAGATATTTTGATACCTGGGGCAATGCTGAGATTTTTCAATTTGAGATGGGTAATTAAGAACAGATTCTTACTACTAATGCTTGATCAGCTTAAACTGTTACAATATACAAAATATTCCTTCTTCCTGAGATTTTGAAATTTAATATCTTTTAAAATGGGAAAAGCCAAAAATAATTTCTCTTCCAGAATAAGGCACAAATTATAGCCTTCCGAAGTGCTAGCTATATTACTAAACTAAGCCAATTTATTGGATTATCTTTCCCCTTTACCATGTCAACTGGCATTTCATTTTTTCATTGTAAGAAGTCTTAATATTTAAAACAAAATTTGCCCTAAATGAAGCAATTGGTACTTTTTAAACATTTCCAAAAGGTTGCGTTAGTGTGGAGGAAAAAGCATGGAATTAAAATATCTGAATTTGAGCCCTTGGTTCTTCTGCTTACTAATCAGTGATTTCACACATCTTAAAGGTTGAATTTCCTCATTTGTAAAGTTCCTCAGAGACATGAAGCAAGGATTAAAGGCGATAATACATATGAGTGCCCTTGGAAAACTATAGAATGCTACGTTAGTTTTACATTTCTTTTACGTAACAGCAGCAGCAGCCATGATAAAAACAACCATATAGTGAGACGTGTTGACATATATCTAACCTAGACATGGCAAGCTCTCAATTTATGAGCAGAGCTATCTCCATATCCCATTTTTAGGGGTTTGTTTTTAAGGACCACTTCTGACACAAATTTCTAAATCAGTCAGGAATCAGAAACAATACCAGGTAGTCTAACGGACCAGATTTAATATCAAGAATTGTTAACCAGATATTGGAGAACTGAAAGGTAAAAGGGGAACGCAAGTATTATAAGGTAATAATTTCAGGAAGTAGCTCTCACTCACAGGCCGAGGAAACAAAGAAGGAAAAGGTTGGAATTGTCATAACTTAAGGTTCAACAGAGGGACTCAGGTTTCTGAGCAGAGGCCTCCAGCTGGCAGGCGATGGTGCCTCTGAAACTGATTCTGGGAGTGTGAAAAAACTACAAACTGGAATCAACTTAAGCTATTGGAGAAAATCGTCTCTGCCTGGGTGGAGAAGCATGGCTGAGGTATTGCTCATAGGAAGGTAAGCAAACCTGCTGCTTCTTCCTTGTCCTACCTCCTAGTCACCCTCCAGGGTCTCTAGAGGAGGCCAACGGGGATCTAGCTGGAAATGGTGGAATGTGGCTGTATGTTTACAGTGCAGCATCACAAAGCAGAGAGTAGAAGGGTGCACTTGACCCTCAGAAACAATATCTTCATAACCAGTATACCCAACCTTCAAATATATTTTGCTTTTCAGAGGAGTATTTTAAAAGATATTTCAATTTTAGTGTTTTTATACTGGGCATGCATTCACCAGCTCAGTTCTTACCATTTCCTATTATTACATTTGAGTTTGACCACCCTGCCCCCAGATCATAGCTCCAAATGCTACTGATTCTTCTGAAGATGCTGTAGACTGTGTTTTAAGTGTTAGATACCCCTCAGCAAATAAAGCTGAGAATCACAGGACCCACCCTTTATCAGGTGTTGCAACTCAAAGAACACAAAGGTTAAGTTGATTAACATCTTCATCATATCCATACTCACAGAAATATCAACAGCATTATGATATTCCTAATCTACAAGTTTATTTACATAATATAAACTACTATACTATTTTAATAATATATTATTAGGTTACTATACCTACCATTTGAATATTTATCATATGGCAAACACTGAACTAGGTGATTCACATATTTATATCATTGTTCAAATTGTTCATGTACTATCTTTTGGAACTATTACTATCCTCATTTGACAGAAGAAATGCCAACTTCAAAAGGCGAAGCATCATATCCAAGATTCTCTGATTGGTGTGTGGCAATACAGGGATAGAATTTGGTCTGGGTGATGCCAAAACCCAAGATCTTTGCCCTATATCCCATTGTTTCCATATGCAGATTAGTTTTGTATGGAGTGGTGCACTTGGAAACGAATAGATTTGCATAAATAGAAAGATAGAAATGCTGCTGACATGGTAAGGCTAATTTTTAACTGATATAGTTTTAACAAAGTAAGTTTAAAATGTACCTTAATTGTAAAAAAAAAAATTTAATTTCATACATAATTTTAATTTTAAAACCTTGTACAATTTGAACATAGTAAAAACTGCAGAGAATAAAAATGGCTTCTGAATTATCAAGATAAATGTCACAAGATCCCAAAATCCCTATATTTATATCTAATCCATATCTATATATGGAAAGAGAGAGCTAGAGAGACACGAATATCTAGCCATCAAAACCCATTCCACTTCCTGGGCACTGAATTAGACTACATTACTCAGGCTCCGTTGCAATTAGGTGTGGCCACATGACTGAGTACTAGTCAAAAGGATTGTGAGTAATGTGTGATACTTCCTGATTTGGCTCATAATCCCTCCCACCATCATGCCTTCATCTTTCTTCTCTCTTTGTGTAGATACAGATGACATAAAGATTCTAGGAGATGGAAGAAACTCTAGTCAGAAGACGAATGGATAGAAAATCCATCTCGTGGAAGATAACTACCCAGTGACCTCTGCCCTGGGCTTTTCTGTATGTGAGAAATAAACTTCTATTATTACTGAGCCATTTATGTTTGAGTGTATTTGTTTCTACTGCTTAATTTATCCTTAACTAACATACACATGACTTTTAATAATTATATTAATAACAACACTACTTCCAATAATAGCTAATATTTATTAAGCTCTTCCCAAAGTGTTAGGAACTGGCCTCAGCATAGTACATATATTTATTTACAAATGACGTTGTTAGGTCTTAACTCAAAGCACTTCTATACATTGCATATAGCACCAATGAGCCTAGTCTGATGTTCTTACAGTTCAAATTAGACTAGAGGAAGAAAACTAGAAAACAAAGAGAAAGATTTATCTGTAAATAAGATCACTGATAGAAGCAAGAACTGACAACTGATAGCTTGATGGCACAGGAAAAGGCAGAAGGAACATATAAAACACATAAGAAAAAACGTAATCTGGGGCCATAGCTCCACCAACCCTTAAATCCTTTGAGGAAATTGCAATATAATTGCTCCTTTCCATAGTTGATGTTTCTAATGATGACTACATTATCAAAAACTTAAGTCATCCTCCCTTAGCTCTGTTTAAGAAAGCAGTTAAGTGCTACAATATGCCTACGAATATTTTCCAACTGACATGGTCAACATTAAAAAACAAAATCCTGCCGCCTAAGGGATGTGCTTTAGTTAGCTAGAAAATGTACTTACATGGAACGGCAAATTTCTAAATGTTGGTATATTACTGGGCATGTGTTGATCTGAGAAATCATCCTTTGGAACATCACAACTATAAATCCTGTAGGAGGCTCAGATGGGGTTTAGATTTGATAAAACACAGAATATCAGGAACTTTCTCCATTTTTTAATGCATTCCTGTTTACTGGAATACAAACATCTTCTGCTGATATGAATCACAAGAGCTCATCCTTACACGTTGTTGCCTAGGCTCACATTCTGTATTTGCTGGTTATCTTTCCACTGTTATCATTCTGGGATATATACTGTAAACTGTGTAACTGATCTGTGCTGCCTTCCTGCTGGGGTTAGTAATAGCCACACTACCAAATATTATTATGCATTCGGCCTGGGGGTTGCATTTAGATTACATTCGATTTCTATACTTGGGGAATGCATGCTTTAAATTTTCTCTTATGTTAAAATTGATAATGCATGGAAAAGATGATATTGGTTCATGATACTGACTTTATAAAGTGGGTATTATTTGCTTTATAATAACAATGCTGTACATCCAAATGGACATTGATGAGTTAGGCCAGCCAGCCGATGGAAACAAGAGACTGACAAGTAAAAACACTGGGAATGGGAAACTCCCAACTGCAAGGCCGATAATAGAAGCTGCTTTCCTCTAGATGCTAGGGAAATTTCAGGAGAGTGCAAATTTGGTGATCATATTCTTCCAATCCTTTCCTCCAAATGCACTGAGGCCTATAAACCGCCAAATCCATTATTCACAAGAAAAAGGCCAGGGAAGGAACTAAGTCTATTATATCAGCAGCAGTATGACTGACGCCATTTATGGCACCACAAATCATGTTTTGTTGTGTTTTTGTACATCTATACACTAAACAGCTGTCACTTTCTTTTATATCTGTTATGAATTTTTTAAAAGTGCTATCAAAGCAGTTGTTTTACTGTCTTTTTCTTTTCCTTTTTTTTTTCTCCTTTTACAGTAGGTCTCAGAGAAGCCTGAATGCACATCCTAAAGCTCATTAGGTAGGAGAGGAATAACGTTCAGCCACGTACAGATTCTCTGTGGGGCCTCAGGATATTTGTATGTGGTGTAAACTATAGGGAGCCAAATAAAAATTTTCTAACACTGAAAATAACATAATCATGACAAAATTTTACCTTTCGAGTAAAAATTGCTTGAATTAGCATGACTTTGTCTTTATCATTAAGAATTTTAAAAACACTAACTTTTTATTAAACTATACAAACTTATGGAAAAGTTCACAAATTCTAAGTGTACGGCTCAATGAATTTTCCCCAAACACTTAGTTGACCACCATTCGGATTAAAAAATAGAACACGACCAACAAATAGAAACTCCCTTTGCTGTCATTACCTCCACTCTTCCAGGGAAATACTCCCCTAACTTCTAACCCTGGAGGTTAGTTTTGCATACGTGCGTCTACACACTGGAATCAAATGACATGTACTATTATATATGTGAGCTTCATCCATATTATTTTCTAAAGTGGTACTTCATTCATTCTCATTGATGTATGATATTCCATTGTCGTGGACATACCCCAGTTTATTTATCCATTCTAATATTGATAGACTTTTGGGTATTTTCCAGTTTTGAGCTCTTAGGAATAGTATTAGCATGAGCTTGTTGTACGTGTGTTTTGGTGAACATATGCTAGTGCTTTTTATTAGCTTTACATCTAGTCAGAGAATCAATAGGTCATAAGATATGCACATGTTCAGGTTCAGTAGATGCTGACAGTTTTCCAAAGTGGTTGCACTATTTATTGGGTTGTCAGAAAACTCATGACACATTTTTGCAATGAAAAACATAGAAAAAAATCCGTCACGACTTTTCCGACAACCTAATACATGCCCACCAGCAGTGCATGGAAGTTCTAGATGCTCCACATCCTCACTGAGACTTGGCATTATCTGTGTTTTTCATTTTAGCCATTCAGTTAGGTGTGTGGTATAATCACATAATGATTTTAATTTGCACTTCCCTACTGACTAATGATGTGAAACACAATGACACTTTTTGATACACTTTCTAATAAATGCTTCACAGAATCCTGAGGCAGTAAAGGATCTCAAAGGTGACCCAGTGCAGGGATGGCAAGTGTATGGCACGTTTGCCCCCACTAAACCCCCACACCACCCCAGCCTGTACTCTTAGAATACACTACTAATTAATCAAGGGGCCTGGGTTCAGCTTCAAATTTCTTCCCAATACAATTCATTACATAGTCATTTCCAAGCAAACACAGTACACTCACAAGAGGAATCTCCTTGTCCAGATGATGTTTATCAAAAGCAGAAAGGTAGGAAGAGTGGAAAAGTCTAAGCCAGACTGCCATGAGTTTAAATTTCAGGTGTGCCATTCACTATGGCAGAAAAGACACTTGACTTAAATCAAGTAAGTGTGACTTGCTTTATAGTAATAATGTTCAATTCCTTGAGCTGAATGACACTGACAAGTTACTTCATCTCTAGGAAGCCTTATTGTGAGGATTAACTAAAAAAAAAAAAAGATTTGTATTGTTTTCAGTTCTATTGTCCTTACCCTTGTTCAAGGACAGCTTTCTTTCTCCTGGAGACAAATCTTTCATGATTTCTGCGAATCTATGTGTTCTTCCTAAAAGCCTACTGAAGATGGCAGGAGTTTAGGCAATGACTATTAGTCACCAAGAGAATAAGTTCTTTCCCGATTTTTGTCTAAAGCAAAACAATTACTTTTGGGTCATTTAAATCATCAACTATAACCATGAAAAAGAAGGCAGGAGGATTCAATGATAGAATTACAGGAAGGAGCAAATAATTTCCCCTGACACTTATAATGGTGCACATCACTTCTGATGTTTCGTGAAGTACTTATTTACTCACTCTCTCCTTAGCAGTCATCCTTAGACTGTTGTTTCATGACTAACAAGGTCAACCATTGGCCAATGGTACAAAGGTGCTCCTAAACAAAGCAAACTGCAAAAACCAAGGGGAAACAATCAGACTCTCTTGGCAGCTCCTTTCAGCCACTTTTGCATGGTTTCATACTCTCAGCCTGCCCCCATAGGCAGATAGAGGATTCTACCTCTGTGCTGTCTACTCATTCTAGAAGAGCCTTTCTTCCTCTCCACAAGTTCACAAGATCTTAGTTGCAATTTTGAACTCTAAATGGCTCTGAATCCCAACATTTCTTTTTCATAACTCATTTGGAGGGAAGACCTTATCTGATCCAAACTTATTTTATAGCAAATACCTTTCCCAAACTAAGGTGAGTATATTTATCATCTTTACTTAGCCCACCTTGTGAGGACAGTTATACCTTTTGCTGCAGAAGTATGGGTGTGCTTGGTTAAGGAGGGCTGGCCCAGATTGTGTGGGGAGTGGTACTAACTCATGGCATCTATTCACATTACCTTTCAAAATTTGAAAAGTACTGAATTTTGAAACAACTCTGGCCCCAAGAGTTTTGAGTAAAGAACTCTAGACCTGTACCAGGCTTACAACAGACCTTGCCTTCAAACTCCATGTCCTATGAGTGTTTGCCATATAATCTGAATTATTTTAAAGAGATGCAAATCAAAACAAAGAGGTACAGGCTTATACCTAATAGAGCAGCCAAAATATAAAAATTTGAAAGTACCTATGGTGGAAGAGGATAGGGGGAAACATAGATTCTCATACACAGTTGGTGGGAATGTATATTGGTGCAAACTTTTTGAGAGGCTATTTTCTTTGAGAACTTAAAATGTGTATGTACTTTGATCCAAAAATCCTAGTGCAAAGTACCCCTTGGAAAGAATCAAAAGAGTACATCAAGGATATGCCATACTGAATAGAAAAATACAAATTAAAATAAAGGTTTATCAATAAAAGACTGGTTAAATAAATCTTGGTATACACAAAATATTATAATGTAGCCTAAAAAATGGAAATGAGGTGGACACTTATGTAATGATATGGAAAGGTCTCCAAGATAAATCTCTAAGTGAAACAAGCAATTTGCAGAACAAATATAATGTATAAAATACACTAGTATATAATATTATATACAATTTTTATAATTTCTAAGGATATGTTTATATTCTAGATAAGACAACCTTTTTCTTACACATATTCTTGTGGATGACAGGTGGTGATAGGTTGGGGATGAGAACAAGTAAAAGATTTCACCTTTCATTGTATGTTTTTAACTTTTTTTCTTTCCCATGTACATTTTCTGCTCTTATTATTGGTTCCCAGAAAGCTTGTGGAATTCTTACTGACTCAGATACAATGCATGCCATCAAGCATATTTCCTGAGACTAAAAGTGCCTTGAAGAGAAGAATCCAGCCACCAAATACCCCTATCACCTTCTGGTTAAACTTGGCCTCCACTGACACTTGACTATAGACCCGAGAACTACAGTAACAAGAAACTCCCTAGATGACATAATAGAATTCCAGAGATGATGTTCTGCCAAATAAATCCAATTATCACATCCAACTACCCCTTACATGTATCCTACATGAGTCATGTTAATTATATTTTTGCCTTTCTGATCCAATTGCATGGTCTACGCTTCAGCTCTGGGTGTGGTACGAAGAGCCAACAGAAGTCTGTGATTAATGAATGGAATTGAATCTCAACTTGAGTGTAATGATCCAAGTTCTTCCAGTTCTTACTTCCCGCCTTACCCAGCATGTAAGAGGTGGCACAGAATGACCTATGTAATGCCCTCTCCAACACTCCCTGAGTGGTGGCCAGAATCTCCTAGTTTAATTGGGAAAGTAATCACAGGATGAGAGTCTCTATGGACTCCTTCAAATCCATTCCGAAAATTTAACTCTGCTGTAAACTTATCTGATATTACAATTGGATTAGAAAGATGATAATAAAGGGCAGCGTCACCTTTCTGTGCCAGACCATACATATTATGTTCAATATCACTCCTTCTGTCCAATAGAATCATATGAAAGAAAATAATTTGGTTGGTCAAGCTACTGGAGGATGCGTGTATTCTTAAGAATCAGGTGCCTGATTACCCTTTAGCCTTTATTATTCTGAGTTTAAAGTCTTCTCTGCTTTTTCTATCCCATTCATTGAATATTTTAAAAATCATGTAAGTACATCCCAACTTTCAGCTAAACCTCGTAAGTAGAACACTCTTCTCCCTAATCTTTTGCAAGGCTGGCTCCTTCTTGTTACCTAGATCACAGCTTAAATGGCACCTAGATTTGTTCCAGCCAAGCACTATCACATTTAAATTATCTGTATGTTACTTATCATCATTTATTTCCTTCACTTGCTATTTATTCAAATATTGGTTTATTTCCCACCCTTCAGAATGTAAATATTGTAAAAACAGAAATGCTGGTTTTGACTGTCAGTATATTCTCTGGCACATGGCAAGTATTCTGTCACCATTTAATGGTAGGATGAGTGAATGAATGAACACTTTGTCATCTCTCATACCCTAGAAGCGTAGCTGGATGTTTGATGGTGAAAAGGCAAAGCAGATGCTGCTTTTGTTTAGTAGGAAAAAGCCCAAGTGAAAGCAGGAAATTATATTTTAAACTGAATGAACACTGGAGGCCAAGGAGCCAAGGTGGTCCATAAGGAAGCAAGTTTATTGACAGCCTCTAATGTCTTCCCACAGCTTTCTTGCATATCTGAGTCAGGAGACTACACTCATTAATGGAGGAAACTCAATGGAAGGCAGAAAGAAATACATCAAGCTCTCTAGAAGTACTTCTGAGATGCACTGTGTTCAGATCTGTCCATGATGACTGAGCACTGTGAATTAAGACACAAAGGACCAAAATGGAGGACTCCAAAGGCCTTCCATAGGCCAGGCTTGCATCAGTGAAACCTTTACACAAATGTTTAGGCATTATCTACTGCATAATAAAAGCCCTTTCTTTTTCTTCAAATTCTGAAAACACTCATGAGAAAGTTAGAGGAAAATTGACAGTAATGGAAAATGTTAATAGTATAATAATATTGAAGACGATCATTTGATTCAATGATACATATGCATCTTAATCTTGGCATTTTTCAGATGAACTTTTTCCCTCGGTAAGTTTTTCTTTTTCTAAGATGTTATAAATGAAATGCTTCACTCAGCACATTTATATTCTGTTACATTAATATTTTTTTCTTTGAAAGCATGTCCCAGCAATCTAGTCCTCCCTTTACCCAATGCCACATAAGAAAACCTACTGTCTGCAGTAGGTCCATGTCTCCCCCAAAACAAGGATGAACTGGCAACATTAGACTTTGGTCAAGGGTGAAAAAAAGGTGAGCAGGGTAGGGGCAAGTTTCCTTGGGGTGTCTGAGTTGCTTTCTTTAAGGCTGAGGGCTTCGAGGAGTGCCAACCTATTCTGCTATCTTTCTTTTTATGCTCACTAGCTCCAGTCATGATTACTTAGTCACTTCTCCCCCATAGAGTCATTCTTGATGCATCCTCTGTAGTATACACACAGCCAAGCACTGAGGTTGCAGCAGTGAATGTACCCGAGTCCCAGCTTTCATGGAGCTGACATTCTAGCCACTCAGAGTAGAAATGCCACAGGGTTGTGGCATCTTAAATGTCCTAGGGGAAAACGTTTTCTGTTTTGTTTTTTTAATTCCTTAAAAAATAAACCTAGTAAAATGAAGAGTATTTATAATTTAAGTTGGATGCAGAGGTTGACATTGGTGTTGTGCAAAAGAATAAAATTTTTTTAAAATTTAAAAAGGCATTAAAAATTAGATTTACCCAGGAATAACAACAATAAAAATAATAAACACATGCAAGACATATGGGTCAGTGGTCAGCAAACATTTTTTGTAAAGGACAAAATAGTAAATATTTTAGGCTTTGTGGGTCAGATAGTATCTGCTGTAACTACTCAACCTGCCCATTGTGGCACAAAATTAGCCACAGGCAATGTGTAAATACATGACCATAGTGTGTTCCAATAAAACTTTATTCAGGAAAACAGTTAACAGACTAGATTTGGCTCACATGCACAGTTTGCTAATCCTGACCGAGGTTCATCTGTTCCCAGCAATCCTTTACGAGGAAGAAACTAAACTTATACTATGTAGAAACATCTACCTAAGGTTACACAGGTAGGAATTGCTCTAACTCATCCTGTATCCCTCCCTACCTTCTTCTAGCTGGTGAATAAAGAAAAACATGGAGGAAAAACAAGCCTGTGAGATGCTATATGTTAATGGTCTCTGACTTCTAAGGTAAGTGTTCTAATTTTGGTAACCAGTTGTGATTAAGTTTCACCTCCTGTGAGAAGTCTCCCCAGTGTTCTCAGGCACACTCAAATGCTCCCTCTATAATCCTCCGATTGCACATGGTGAAAGCCCACAGCACTGGGTGTGCACTCTTCTGCGTGTACTTTGTTAAAAGTAAAACCAACAAATGAAAATTGACAATATTTATCACATGGCATTATGGATTGGTTAATCTCCAAGGACTGCGAGTGACTCAAAGATAGGGATTGTTGTTTTACCTCTTCATCTGCAGTGCCAATGTTGGCATGCAGTATATGTTCAGAACTCACAAGTTGAATTCATGAGTGGAGGTGAGATTGAGCATAAAGGGTGGTAAAAAATTCATTCCCTAGAGGGGGAATCATCTGTGACCAGAGATATGGATGTGAAACTGAGCGTAAAGAGGTGAGAGCCGTGAGAGGGTGAGCACAACTGGAGTTGGAGCTTTGTTGGGGGAATGCGTGGGAGTCTATTGTCACTTAATTGGTGGCACTGCCCTCCATGAAGTAACTTATTTTTCATTACAGAATTGTAAGCTATTGATTGCAGATATTTTCATAAGATATTTTTGTGAAATCAATTTCCCTCTCCTCCCTTGGTGAAGCCACATTAGTATCTTATAAAAACATTCAAGTAACACTCTAAATATTTTCATATTACTCTTTTTTAGTACCTGGGGCTATGCTTTGGCTAGATTTCTAATTTTAACGTATGCTGTTGCTTCTTTCATTTTTAGCTTCTCTTTCTGTTTCTCTGCTTTAAATTGCTGGATGCAGTCACCAAATGGTCTTTGGTTTATCTCCATGAAGAGTCTCAATGCATCACCTATCAAGCCAGGTATTAATGAATCTTTGAGGGCAGAATCTTTACTGAATTGTCACTAATTGTTTGCTCCTTCTCTACCTTTCGAATCACTTGCAACCTTTTAGCCAAATCACTACAAAGAACTAGAAGAATCAAATCATTAAGAAAGATAACTAAGATGGGCTGAGATACCTCTTGTATTCTCTGCTGCTGGTAATAAAAACTTATCTGTCCTCCCTACTCAATCCCACAGGGTGGGGAAGCTTTCACTCAAGAGGTTTCAGGTATTTTGAAATGAAACGTCATTTCATATTCCATAGTACTTCTTAGCTGATGAAGTAGTTACCAAGCCATTTTCCTACTAAGGGGCCTATTCTCTTTTGACACTTTGTCTGTGAATAGATTAGTCTTCCCAGAAGCCTCAGCTGACAGATGATTAATATGCAGGGTCTACCCCCAGATTAATCATCTTGAAATACTAGGAGGTGAAACACCTACCTGTCCCAGGAAAAGCAGCTAAACTGCCCTCTTCCCCACCCTTTCTTGCCTCCTTTCCTCAGCATTTTCACTACATTTTTAAACATAGGTTCCTCAGTACATGATGGAAACAGAAAAAGTCAAATGCTGTCAAAATCAAAACTCAAAGTCAGTAATTGGTTGAAAAATGGAACAGCTAAAAATAATAAATAATTTATTAAAGTATAGGGGAATATTTTGCATATATTATGAAGCATATTAGAATTGGTGACTAATGACTAATGTCAAACAGATGGATGTTTTTCAATTTGTACAATAAATTTAGATACAATTCCCCCTAAATCTTCCCACAATCTTTCCAATGGTGTCCAGCCCCACATAAATATCTCCCTTTCCTCTCCCCACACTTGGGACTTCATATAAGTTCTCAGTTTAAACAATTAGACCGCATTAATGCCTCCCCCACCCCAATATGTTGGTTCTTAATTCTTTCACAAACTGTTGTCAAAAGAACTAATAATCCTAACCTAAGCATCTTGTGAGTCAAGTCCATTAGGGAATACTTGAAAATTATGACAAAAGCCAGCCATGTTGAATGAATATGCAACAAAAGGCATTAGGGGAATTGGCTAGTATACTGATTTACTTGAAATTATAATGTTGAAAAAAAATAATTGTGGTAGCAGGGAAATGATGCCAATTAGGTAGCCCAGTAATAAGAAAGAGGCAGGGGAGAAGTCACTTTGTCATCCATAACCCAGCCTTCACTACTCAGGCAGTGAATGCCTGCTTTCTGCCATAAGCATGGAACTATTTGAAAGATGTAGATTTCAACAGCATTGAGATTTTCAGGAGAAAACAAAAGGTGGCAGTTAGGAAGACATCACCATTAACTTCAAAGCACAGGAAGGAATGACCGTAAATGACTAAAGTGAAGTCAGATGACAATACTTAAGGCTTTTATTTTTCTCCAGAGGCCAATTTCTTCCTATTCCTTTTTTGCTTTTTGATGGTGCAGTACTCTTGCCACCCCCAGAAAGATTCCAAAATCCTCCCTCAGTATTTTTATTTCTGCAGTTGGCAACCTACACTACCAGGAAATCCATTTTTAATACAAATCTGAATGCCTTGTACTGTCATTGGGGTTTAAATATATTTTCCCTGAGCTCTGGCCTCAGTAAAAATAGCAGACAGCTGGTCACCATGTTCCCCAACATAAGCCTGTTGGGAGGAAGTTTGGCCAAGGGGGTTGGCTTGCATCAGAATCACTTGGAAAGCTTGTTAAAACAGATTTCTGGACTCCACCCCCAGGGTTTCTGATATATAGGTCAGGTGTGGAATCCAAAACTTGCATTTCTAATATGGTCCCAAGTGGTACTGATGCTGCTGGTCCAGGAACCACACTTTCAAAACCACTGTTCTCAACTATTCCAAACCTCCTATCTCCGAAGCTATGGCAGTGGTTCTCAAACTCTGCTGCATCTCAGAATCACCTGGAGAGCTTTGAAAATTCCAACGCATTTTATACCAAGTAAATCAGGATGTCTATGTAGGCATGATATTTTTCAAAGCCTGGCATCAGTACTTTCCAAAGATCTCTAGGTGACTGCAAGATGCAGCTGAGTTTGGGAACCACTGAACCTCAGAATGAGACCTGGAGACAAAGGGAAAGAGCATTAGACCAGAGGCCAGAAAGAGGAGGAAGAACAGCCCTTATTGTGACCTTGGGACAATCCTTCTATTTCCCCACTCTCTCTTTTTTCACCAATTAAATGAGATGACTATTGCTTTATTTTCCTCTCAAGAATCAGTAGCAAGAAAATTACATCAAATAAATGGCCTTGAAAATTAGGAAGCAGCCTATACACGTCGAGTGTGCCTAGGGGCTGCCAAGGGTAAGACTCAAAGGCTTTGACATCAGAAGACATGGGTCAACACCCTTATTCTGATGAGCTCCATCACCTGAGCAATTTGATATATTGGGTCTTCGGAAAAGTCATGACATATGTTTGCAACAGATGGCACTAGTTCATTTCTGGAAGTACTAGAGTCGTTTGCATCTATGTTATTGCTATGTCATTTGACAGCTGACAGTTCTAGCTTCATTCTAAAAAAAAAATTAAGCGATTTGGTTGAGTTTTGGAGATTTTACAAGTTGAAGATGGAACACCAAACTGCATTTTTGCCATATTTTACTGTTTTACTTCCATAAAGGGAAGAATGCGCGTCAAGCTTGTGAAAATTGCATAAAGCTTATGGTGACAATGCTCTACAAGAACATCAGTACCAACGATGGTTCACGAAATTCCGTGCTGGTGATTTTGATCTCAATGACACTCCTAGGTCAGGGAGGCCCACCGAGGTTGATGACGACAAAATAAAGGCACTGATAGCCAAACCCACGTTACATGACACAAGAGATTTCAGAAACATTGACCAGCCATCATTCAAGTGTTCATGACCACCTGAAGAAGCTGAGATACATAAGCAAGCTCTATATTTGGGTTCTGAATGAACTCAAAGGAGTTCATTTGATGATGCATATAAACATCTGTGATATGCTCATTAAACGTGAGGAAAAGAATCCTTTTTTGAAGCAACTGATAACTGGTGATGAGAAGTGCATTGTTTACAACAATGTGGTGCACAAACGGTCTTGGTCCCGACGTGATGATTCGCCTCAAATGACATCAAAAGCAGACATTCATCAGAGGAAGGTTATGCTCTCAGTGTGGTGAGATTTTAAAGGTGTCATGTTTTTCGAGCTCCTGCCAAGGAACTAAACAATCAATTCGAATGTGTACTATAGGCAATTGGACAGTTTGAACGAATCCATCATCCAGAAATGTCCAGAGCTTGTTAATTGTAAAGGAGTTGTGTTCTATTGTGACAATGCCTGACCACACACAAGTTTGATCACCCATCAAAAATTATTGGAGCTTGGATGGGATGTGTTGCCACACCCACCATACTCGCCTGACCTTGCACCATCAGACTTCCACTTGTTTCACTCTCTTTGCATGGTATAACGTTCAATTCAGATGAGGCTGTAAATCAGCACTTTGTTCAGTTTTTTGCAAATAAAGACAGGTCCTTCTATGAATGAGGAATTATGAAGTTTGCTGAAAGATGGCACAAGGTTATTGAACAAAATGGGCAATATATCGATTGATCTTTGTTCTTTATATAAATAAATGACCTTGGAAAAACATAGACAATAAACGTCATGACTTTTCTGAATACCCAATAACTGCTCTGCTTTACGGTTCCCTCCTTTGTAAAAATGATGTTATCTGCCTCACGGGTTTCCTGCAGAGTAATTTTACTGTTTGCCCAGGACATAATGGGTGCTCAAGAAATGATGGCAAATTTGATGGGTATAGATAGTACACAGGTCAGCATCCCTTGTTATGTAGAAGACATCCCCTTGGGAAATGCTTCAGAGGTTAGTGAAATTAACAATTGAAAAGCTGGAAAAGAGCATGAACTAGACCTTCTGTAAGCAGACAATAGACAACTGTGGGTGAGTGAAGATTATAGTAGGTTTAAATCACTCAATGGCTTGGTCTTAAGGCAGCATGGTCCTTAGAATTACAGTTTCACCACTTTTTCCTCCTATGCCTGGACAACACCCATTTATAGCTGGTTTGCTCCTCGGTTATTGTATGTATTGGTGATTAGTTTGAACTCGGGGGAGGGGGGTACCTTCAGATCTTGTATCTGATCTTTTCTTTCATGTTTTCTCCTGGACTAGACTGCAAACTCTTAATTCCACAAGGTTTATGTTTTCCTAGCATACCATGTGCTGACAATTCTGGGTGCTTGATAGTCATCAATTTCTCATCTGTTTTTACAATGCCCCTTTTTAAATATACCCTCCACACAGCTTTCAGAGTAATTTTCCAACAATCCCAATGCCACCTCTCTACTTAAAAATCTTCCAAGCCCCCCGAGTTTCACTTTCTTAGAGCAGTTTATAAGCCTTCTAGTGATCTGGCTCCTGCTGACTTCCCCAAGCTTGGCAGAGGGGCAACAGCCAATAGGCACTGGTGTCACCTTGATTTGGGCTTGAAATCCAGCCCAGCCTCTGACAAGCTGCGTACCTGCCAAACAGTTCCATAATCTCCCTGCACCTCAGTTTATTTATCTGCAAAATGGGAAAAATACTACCTCCTTTCTGGTTTATGGTAAGACTAGAACAAATAAATGTGAAATGCCTATCATATAGAGGTGAACTGCACTCCCAATCTTTTCACACGTGCAGCCCCTACCTCGGGAATTGTGAACGCCATCAAACACTCTACTGCTACATTGAGCCTCTTTACTTTTGAGCAGGCACTTTCCTACCTCATCAGGTTGGAAACCTCTCACCCTTCAAGACCCGGATAAACAAGGTCACTTCTGTGATGCCTCCTTGACCTACACATGCAAAGTTGCTCCATCCCCTTGGTACCACTACCATCTTGGTGGAGAACTTAGCTAAATGTCTTCCGCCTCACAGTTTGCCCTCTGTTATTTGTGCAAGTTCACATATAATCTGATACGCTGTGAGTTCACAGTGGGCGTGTCTTATGCCCTTGCTACCCATAGATCAGGGGCACAGACACCACTTGGGAGCTTTTCAGACCTGAGGGACATCAGGCCCCGCTCCCTGACTTCCTGCGCCAGAATCTGCACTTCAACAAGACGACCAGATGATGTGGATGCACATTAGAGTTGGAGAAGAGCTGTTCTAAACATCTCTGTACACCCACCAGAGGCACACAGTAGGTATTTTGATCAATGAATGTGACTATGAATGATTCATTGTGCATTATCAGGAAAGAGTAAGATTATTTAAAATATTTCAAACCCAGCACAATCCTGGTCATAGCAAAAATCCTATATTTTGGTTTGTATAACACTGTGTCAGTGATTTATAATCTCCATGTACGCAGGAGGTCACTGATAAAAATTTAAGTAAAAACAAAACACTCTATCCTAGCTGAGATACTTCTGCAAAAGGAGAAAAATCAGAGTTTTCAGTAGTGCTGAATCAAACTGAATTCAACTAAAACTGAAACAACTAAAACCTAATCATTCAGTGGAAAAATTAGCAAAATGTCATAAAGAATAACCACCTGTTTCAGAGCAAGGGATGACCGTGACGTGAGATGAATGCAGAGTCAATACCATCGTAACAAATGCACTCTAAGTGAGGACAGAATGCCATGTAGTTGAACATGGCAACTGGAATATCTTAATTTAAAATCCCTTTTCTGCTACCTCCTTGTGATGCTATGAAGAATGTCATATAGTTGTTCAGAGCTGTAGGCGCGTCCTCTCTTCCTACCTCCTAAATTAATATTACACATGGAATAAGGGCACCAGGAGAAATGACCTTTGCACCAAACACCCTCCCCCATACCCTGAACTCAGGTTCAGGTGACATTATTGTTTTGGAACCCATTCAGTAGAAAAATGTCCCATAACCAATAGCAATTAGATAGCAAGCAAGACAACATACTTCTCAGAGACACATTTGATCATAAATAAGGTACTCATAAAACTTCTGCATGATTGTAAATGTTGTCTTGCATTTTTTTCTGGGGAAAAAAAAAGGAGCAAGCATGTAATTTGAGTAAAAAATTACAATTTCCAGGTATCAGCCTGCTTTTGGTGGCCTGGGGATGGGGCTGGAGTTGAAAGGGATGACCTCCCTTCTCAGCACACTGGGAAAGGTGGTATTAGAAACAACAAATGTAAAAGTGAGAGATAACGCATTTTTACTTCAAATTTTCTCTAAATTCTGGAGGATTGCCTGCCTAGAAATGAGCAGAAAACAGACTTTATTCAAAAACAGAGCCTCTTTTTTTTTTTTTTTTTTAAGATCCTGGGCAAACGAATGAACAAAAAGCCCTAAATGAAAACTAAGAGAAAAAGGCATTCGGAGTATTTGCTTTGCCATTTTGTTCTCAAAAGAGCTCAAACAGCACAATAGTTTGCAACCTTTTTGGTGGGATATTTTTTTTCCCCCGTCACTTAACAGATGGGAAGGATTTTGTGAACTTTTCTAAGCAACTGACAGGACCGCCTCTTCTCTCCTAAGTGCCTTGTCAGCAGATTCCTGGAGCCTGGCTGTAAAGCACTTGTTTCTACTTTTCCCCAATCTCCGAAAGATGCCTCTTAAGCTATAGTGAGGCAGAGCATAGCCATTCAATTATTCAAATACTAGAAGCCTATAAAAGAACACTATGCTGCAATTGGTTTCTTAATTTGAGTGAAACAGCATGCCCAAACACATCCCCAGATCCCAAAAATAAATCTCCACGCATCTTCTGCTTGAGCCACGTTGCAGGATGCATTTTTTTAAATCAATTTTGAGAAAACTTGCAAAATATGCAGACCACAACATGATCACAGCATCACAGAGGGAAAAGTCAACCCCAAAGTAAACCTTTTTTACATGGCTATTGATAGTAGCAATAACAGATTTTATTTTTCGCCTTTTTTTATACAGATGTTCAGACTTTCATTTCTAGAATGCTTTTAAATGTATCCAACTGTTTTAATGTGAAAAATGCCTTTTAGTGCCACTCCACAAATATTCCAGTCATACTTAGTTGCAAACATTTATGTCCATAACCACTCAAGAGAGTAAGTGGGGGAAAAAATACCCTAACCAAACTAAAACCAAGGTAAAAGATAATTGTGAAGTCTATAAAATTTGCATCTACCCCATGTGTAACAGATGGTAGACTTCCGTCAAACGCATAAAGCAATGAACTGTCCAGTTTAAGATTTGGTTTGGAAACAGCTCTTTCCTAGAAAAGAAAGACAAGTCACAGTTTCTGTGTCCTTTTCCTGTTCGCCAAGGACTCACCTGTACTTAGAAAGAGGGCAGTTGCTTGAGAATTTATTTTCTTAAAGAAACCACAAAATCCCCACGGACAGGCTGAGTTCAGCTTCCAACCTTTGCCATCAGGAGACTGCACCCTCAAACCTCAGACAGCAGTCCGGATAGCACAGTGCACACGTTCAATTCTCTGTACATCTTGCAAAAATAATACCTTTCATTCACTTGTGCGAATCTCTTTATTGTAGTTGACATGGGCTTGCCCAGGGGACTGACTTGTTGTTCCGGTAAGATCCTTAAATAGGCACTACCGATGAAACATTTAATCCAAGCCTCGGGATCAAATGGCTGCTGCTGCCAGGGACAGTGATAGAAAAATCTATTCCCCAATTAAATAATTGCATGCGAAGCTAGGACAGCTCATGATGTCTGTTAGCCTAGTTCAGCTTTTCTGGCACATAGCCAATAGGCTTCATATTTTATTTTAATAATACATATATAGTACTTTTGAGATCATGGATTATTTTAAACATTTCTTGAAGGAAACCATCTCTTTCCCCCACATGAAAAATGGAGTGTGAGCTTGAACAAGAGATGCTTGTTATGATACACCATACGACAATCATTCATTTAAGTACATATTGGCTGTTTCTGAAATTCTTCTCTGCTTATGATTAAAATGTTATACTTTACTTGGGAGGGAGGGTGCATTTTTGTCTCCTTAGTGCCATGAATATTTTATTTTTGCCCAATCTGAACTGTTTATACAGGAAGTGTGAGGAGATTTATTGACTCTATATTAAAGGGCTATATCCCAAAAGTCTAATAAAAAATCTTGTCCCCCAAGGCAAAAACATCCACATTTATATGACAACATCAGACAATAGGAAGGTGGTTCAATGGAAAACATCTAGAATGATATTTTGCTCTGAAGCTTTAACCTCTTAAGAGCATAGGGGATTGTAAGTAAACTGATGGGATTTTTTTTTTAAGGGAGGGAAATTACACACTGAATGTAGGTAGTGAGATAGTTCTTAATATTAGAACACTTGTGCAAAAGTTAAACATTGGACTTTGAAATGCAAAGCTGTTAGAACTAAGAATATCAGAAAGTTAGAGAAGTTTAAAACGATCCAATACATGTTAGAATCTTTCCTCCAATACTTATTCCTCTGAAGAAAGAACCAATGTGTATGCTTCTCATCTCTATAGGGGGTTTATTTTGAATGAAGTTCTTTCTGATGACATGAAAAGGTGCCAAGTCCTTTCTGATGAAAAGCGAGCTCAGAGTTTGTCTCTCACCCATTTCAAGGGAATGGATCTTTAATTCTTCAAAGTTGTCCTATGTCTGTGTTATTTTGTGCTTTCGTTCAGATTGACTATGGATTTTAATTACTGCTTTCTGTCATTTGGTTAATGAATATTTTTCTGATAAATCACATCAGTAGACCTGGGCTGAAGTATATCCCACATTAGGCCAATGCTAAGGGATTGTTCTCCATGGGTCATTGATTCTTGTGTCATTAAGTGGGACTCTGTGCGCTAATGTACCAACATCTGGGAACTGTCTTTTTCCTAATATCAAAAGATTCTGATTTAACAAGGAATACAATCTCTGAAAAACACTGTTTCCATTTTGACTTTAGCATCATTCACAGGGGAACTGTTTATCACTTCAAACTTCTTTAAAGAGGAGGAGGAAATGAATTGAAAATGTTCTTGGCTTCTCTTCCAAGGAGAGGCTTGTTATTGCTGAATCTCACTGAGATAAAGCAATGCAAAATAAAACAAATAACTTTATATAATGCCTATATCAATATGTGCATGAAAAAAATGAACTACAGCATGCTTGCCTCAGACCACTTTAAGTGTCACTTCAATGGTAAGAGCTGTTTACATAGTAAATAGAGTTAACTGATATTAAGCAGTATTTCAACATAGCTCTTGTCAATTTGAGATATTTTTGTGGGATATGATCCAGTCCCCATCAGTGCTTACAACTCTCTCTGATTTTCTTTGTTACTTCCTTTATTTATCCCTGCTGAATCAACATTCTCAATCACTAAAATACTTTGTGTAAATAAACCACCTAAAATCTATCTAGTGATGTATTATTTTAAGTTGGCATTATAATTTTATTTGCAAATATATATATATATATGTGTATATATATATATATACATATATATATATATACATATATATATAATTATTTTTCTGAGTAGGCTATTGAAATATCATAAAATATCTTTAGCTGGAAGGGTCATTTTTATGGAGGAAAACCAAAATAAACCAAAAATAAATTATGAAGTCTGATATCTTCACAATGAATATTAAAGAAAAAATAATCAGCTCACACTATTCTTTCCAATCCTTGAGAAGAATCTTTAATTATTTTCAGAAACTTAGTATCAGTCTTTGCATCCTAAAGAAATGTGCAGCCAAGTTTCAGACTCTTTTTGAACTAGTGACACCTAAAGGGGGCAGGAAGAAGAGAGAACATGGCTTTAAATTCAGCAAATACTAACTAGAATGACAGGTACTGCAAGCTACATTGTAACGAAGCTGCCAAAAAAAAAAAATCTGTATTTTCTTTCTTTTTTCATCATTAGAAAAAAGAGACTTGTGCCATTTAAAAAGCTTTCAACTGCTCCCCAGTCAACGACTGAGAAACTTGTCAGGGACTCTGGAGTGGTTTTTCAGTATTAATAATTTGAAGTGCTAATGTCAAATTTCGCATTTGGAGTAGCAAGTATATCTGGTTCACCAAATAGCTCAGCTTTTCTTTATAAATGCACCACAATGAATACATTAGCTTTAACATCTATTCTTTTGATAAGCCATCTTGAGGTGGTCTGACTTTTGTTTTCTTTACTTTCACAAACACACTCCTCACCATGATTAATGGCCTCCCATTGGGTATATGGAAAATTTCCCAGCCCGGTTCCCTTGAGAATGCTCCACTACATGGATTTCTAGGCAAAGCTAGATTAAAAGAGGAGGAGCACGAGCTATAGTTCCCCTACCCCACAGCCATCAATTACATACAGTTATAAATCAAAGTTTTCAGCTGAAACAAAGACCAGTGTGGCAAGCAAACAAGGGCGTTCACGGCAAATTGTTTTGAAGCCGAATAAAACTCTTGACAGAAAACAATGGAGTCAGCAAAGCCACTGTCAATATCACTCTAAAGTTTAGCTGATTTATGAAGAATTAGACATGGTGAATCAAGTCACTGGAGGACTGATTGAGAAAACAGCAAGGAGAAGTGTGAATAAGCTAATATAAAACCAAATGAAGCTCTTCCTAGATCACAAAAAGTTTAGCCAAATAATGTTTTCATCCATATGAATTTGACCCTTGCTTTAAATCCCTACTGTGAAATCTCTAATTATCAAACACACTCTCTCCCTCTCTCCCTTCCTACCTACTCAATTTTGGTTTCTTTGCTAGCAAAATTACTGGCCTTTATAACCTTCCTGTGAACCATGGTTTTAGTCTTATACCTTCCATTATATTTTGATCCTACACTTGGGAGAATTTAATTTTACTTGTTTCAGATACTGTTTACATGCCCCACATAAAGATCTATTTTAAAAGGAGAAACAGAAAAATATTGACTTTTGTGAAAACAAATAGAAATACCATCAGGAGACAAAGCAAGCGCAGAAGACATGAAATTAAATAAATAATGCTAGAGTTTTCTAGGTGTGTTTTATCCTTGAAGATCCAATATTTGTCAAGAGCTTTCTCTTTTAGAGCCCAAAATTGCTCATACCTGTAAAACATGTATATACTTAGGCACAAGAACAAATAATAATTCTAATAACAATTGCATTACTATTACAACTTTAATTGCTCTTTTACTATGTGCTGGGTATTCTTCAAAGCACTTTGTGTATTATTTATCGTAACAAGCCTATGAGGTTTTTTACTATTATCATCTCTTTTCTATAGAAGAAGCTGATGCATAAAGAAGCTAACTTGCCTGAAGTGGCATGGTTAAGAAGTTACACAAGTAAGACATGGTAGATCCCGGCTTTGAACTAGAAGTATGGCTTATTGAGTGCATGATCTTAACTACTACACTCAACCTCACATTTGTGATAAAAATGATATATATATACAATTTTATTGTGTGTGTGTGTATGTGTATATGTGTATGTGTGTGTATGTGTATGTGTGTGTATATGTGTGTGTGTGTGTGTGTGTGTGTATGGTATCTTAAATCATTCAAAATTGATTCAAAATCTTTATAATGTAAACAATTTCCCCAAGAAAAGATGTCCATAGTTGCCCTACTCATCTTACCTTGGCAAGTTGTGAGGATCAAATTAAATGATATAGTAAAAAATATAGAAGGGAAATCCTTTAAGATGTATGGAACCTCTGCAGTTATCTTGTCCACTATTGCTTCCTTTATCTTAATAACAGAAGTGCTCTTTCCTGTGGATAGACCATTCCATGTTCTTCTGGTAAGAACTGGAGAAGAAGTGGGTGTACGATTCAGTCCTAATTAGAATTCATCACTTTCACAGCCAGAGTAAAAGGTGAATGGGTATGATGTGGGCCATTTCTGGCTCTAGACCAATAAGAGATGAGTGATCATGTGTTGTGTTCTTTTTTTCTCTTCTAGCAAGAGGCCTGGATGCTGTAAACCCATCTTGAACATGTTGACTCATCAAAGATGAAGGGGATGGCAAAGCCACAAGATGGAAGGAGACTGAGTCCCTGAATCATTACATGGAGGAGAGCTGCCTCCAACCTAAACGGCTGCAGTGGCTTGTTATGTAATCATTCCATCAGGTTTAAGCATCATATAGTTTGTTACAGCAGTTTAGCCTAACCTGATTGATGCAATAACAATAAAAATGAATTTCAGCTACACTTTAAGTTTACATTATTTCATTAGTCAGAATGAAAATAACGAGAATGAAATTGGAACAAATAACAAATAATGATGTAGGGGCTGGGTCAGGAATAAGTAAGATAGAAAGAAGATGATGAAGCCAAGAGTTTCTAATTTCATCATTTGGGAGGAAGTGGGCTATAATCAAGACTAAGAAATTAGATTTCTGTTTTTTAATTGGCAGTGTTTATCTTCAGTTTTGAGTTCTGGAAATAACAAAGCAAATAAGTTAAATGGGTAAAGGTGTAAAGAAAATTTGGCTAATTAAGAGGCTAGAACAAGGGAAATCTATAGGGAAAAAAGAAGGGAAGGAGAGAGATAAAAATATGAGCGCTGTTAAGCAAGATTAAGCAAATAATCCCCTCAAGTGTAGTTTTTACCAAAATCTATAAAGTTCTTAAAGAACAATTTATTCAAATTTTTCCTATCCCATGATACAATAGATAAAAGTAGATTCATCATTAAAGAAACAAGAAAACCTAAAAACAAGTTAACCAGAGAATGAGTATCTCATGCGTCTTGATAAGATGCCTAATAAGTCTGTTTTCCATGACTTTTACATGTGTTAAAGAAATTTTGCTTTATTTTCATACTTCAAATAGATGATACTGTTGCTTGCCAAAGAATAAATCCCAATTGATAAAATAATCCAGTAGTTTTGAACTTTAGGTGGCATTGCTTCTAGGTATTCTAATTTTGAATGAGGCTTTATGCCATCTTCAAAATAATGGAAACTATTAATCTGTATCTTATTCAATAGCAAGTGCTGCAAACTCTACCTTATAATTTTATAATGAGAGGATGGTACACAAGTTATTTCTTGTTTGTAATAATTCTTACATAAAAATGTAGTATTCAGTGAAGTGATGGCAAAAATGCTGATATTTAGGAAATTAAATTGATTTATGGTGGGGTCTATACAAGTTGGAGAATGCTGTTTTTAAAAAAGTACTCAAAATAAATCAACTTTAAAATCTAATTAAAATTTAGATGAAAATATACATATTAAGAATAGAAATGAAATCCAAAAATATGGAAACACATTTTCAAAACCCCACACAGATGAAATATTAAAAGGGGAAAAATACAAATACAATCGAATTAAAGTCAGAAAAATATTAGCACATGTATCCCTCCTTATTGTCTAATGAATTCTAAAAGAACAGCCTACACATCCCCTTTTAAATAGTATTTCATAAGCTCCTCCATAAATGCCAATAATTTTCTAGTCATAAAAATCTGAGAATAGTTTGTTATGTACAGAAAGATTAATTATGTAATCACTAGCCAAAAACTATTTTAATTCAAAGGTTAAAACTCACTGAGATCTGGCAGAGAATATCTATTGGCAGTGGGGAGACGAATGAAGATTTCAAAGGTCACACAGTACTATAAGAAATTTTAATTTTGCTCAAAATGGATAGACTTTGTTGAGTATCCAGATCATCCAGGTGAAACTTTATAAAGGTCATGCCTTAGAAGTATGGCAACTCTGGCTTATAATAAGAGCTACTCTAGATTTGTCCCAAGAAAGCCTAAACCAATCTGAAGCTCCAGCTACTTACCAGCCTACTAGAACAAAACCCAGCCATCTTTAAAGGATGATAATATAACCCAGACTCCCAATAACACAGCATTTACCATGTCTAGCATACATTCAGTAATTAAGACAATAAAAGGAGGAAAAAATGACCATGAAAGATACAACAGAATATAGAAACACAGACATGACACAGATGTTAGAATTAAACAAGGATTTTAAGTTATTATAAATATTTTCAATGATTTAAATAAAAAATGAACATAATGAACAAACAAGTGCAAATCCCAACAGAGAAATACAAACTATAATAGAACCAAGTGGAAATTCCAGAATTTAAAATACAGTGTCTGAAAGGGAAAACTCATAATATGAGGTCCATAGCAGATTGAAAACGGCACAAGAAAAACAAACAGTGAAATTGAAGAAGGATAAATAGAAACTGTCTAGAAGTAAAGCACAGAGAAGGTTAAAAGAAAAAGAAAATGTGAATAGAACCTTAGCTACCTATGGGACAACATAAAGTGGTTTATCATACATGTAATTAGAGTCTCCAAAACAGAGAAAAGACAGATTGTGGCAGAGGAAATATATTTGAACAAAAATGGTAAACAATGTTCTGTATTGCTATTCCAAAATACTTTTTAACTATTGAGATTTCAGGAGCTAAATGAATAAAACAGAATAATTACATGGAAAACCAAACTTTAAGTATAGCATATTTAAAATGCTGAAAACAAAAGATAAAGAGAAAAGTCTTAAAAGCAGCCAGAAGGGAAAAAAATATATTACATACAGAGGAACAATGATATGAACAAGAGCTGTGATTATCAGAAACAATGCAAGTCAAAAGGCAATGGAACAACATCTTTAAAGTACTTAAAACACAACAAAACAACAACAACAACAAAATACACTAGACACCTTATAAACTAAAATTCTCTCTCTATATTCTATATATTTGAAATATTGTTCAAAACAAAGATGACACAGAAACACTTTCAGATTAACAAAGGTTTCTAGATTCAGCACCAAGGGACGTGTATTATAATTAATGTCATAGAAACTTCTTAACTGACTATCTCCCCAGAGCTTAGTACAGAGAAAGCAGACAGAAATGCCCATCTCCCAGTTTTCCCCTCAAAGAGGTATATCAGCATACTGTGAAAGCTGCTACCTGAGGGTCTGCCTTCTAATCAGGCTGAATCTAGATGCTGACTGAGATCCTCTCCTTTGGGACACTGACAGGTCTTGGCACACCCTCAACCACTGGGAGACACTAAGAACAAAGAAAGCTGCTTGAGGGCCGGCCGAGTGGCGCGATGGTTAGGAGCTGGCTTGGGACGCCAGAGGGCCCCGGTTCGGATCCCACATATGAGGGCCAGTGACACTGCCCTCTACAGCTAAGATGCTGAACA
>NW_017731595.1:85052-98235 GCF_001890085.2 Hipposideros armiger
AAAGAAAGAAAGAAAGCTGCTTGACAAGCACAAAGGTTTGAGAGACAACAAAGAATTAGAACAGGGTTGAACTATAAGTTTCATCTGCTACATAACACTACTTCTTCAAGATTTGGGTAGGTAGCTGTTTTATTTAATACATGAAAACCAACACAAAGAGGCAAAAGAAATGAAAAAAAAGGAATATGTTCCAAACAAAAGAACAAGATAAAAACCTCAGAAGAAGACTTTAGCGAAATGGAGACAAGTGATTTATTTACCAGATAAAGAGTTGAACATAATAGTCATAAAGATGTTCAATGATGTCAGGAGAACAATGCATGAGCAAAGTCAGAATTTCAATGAAGAGACAGAAAATATAAGAAAGTACCAAAGAGAAATCACAGCTCTTAAACGATAACTGAGCTGAAATATTCAATAGAAGGGTTCAATAACAGAATAGATAAAACAAAAGAAAAGATCAGCCAACCTGAGGACAGGGCAGTGGAATTCATCCAAAAAAGAGAAAAAGAAAAAAAGAGTGATGATAGCTTAAGAGAATTATGGGATGGCATCAAGCAGACCAATATGCACATTATACGGATCCCAGAAGAGAAAAGAGAGAGAAAGAAGAAGAAAATTTATACAAAGAAATAATGGTTGGTAACTACAATATTGTCACAGGGATATGAGACAATTTGGGGAATATAATCAATAATGTTGTAAATATTTTGTAGTGTCAGGTGGACACATGTCTTCTTAGGGAGACCACTTCATGGATGGTATAGATGCTTGACCACTGGACTGTACACTTGAAGCTGAATAATACTATATGTCAACTATAATTTAATATATATATAGTCTCAGGATATGGAGTACAGTATAGGGAATTGAGTCAATGGAATTGTAATAGATATATATGATGTCAGAGGAGCAATAGATTGGGGGAGGAGGGTTATCACTTTGTGAGGGGTGAAATGTATAACTATTACATTGTTTCATACACCTGAAACTAATTTAAAAAAAAAGAAGAAATAATGGTTGGAAACGTCCCTAAGTTGGGAAAGCTTCCCTAAATCGATATACACATCCAGGAATCCCATAGAGTTCCAAACTAAATTAATCCAAAGAGACCCACACCAAGACACATTATAATTAAATTTGGCATAACTTAAAGATATGAAGAGAATCTTAAAAGCAGCAAGAGAAAAAAATAACTTGTTACTTACAAGGACACCCCAATAAGAGTATAAGCAGATTTTTTTCAGCAGAAACTGTGCAGGCTAAAAGGAGTGATACCATACATTCAAAACTATGAAAGAAAAAAAACCCTGCTAATCAAGAATACTCTTCTTAGCAAAGTTGTCCTTCAGAATGGAAGAAGAGATATACTCTTTCCCAAATAAGTAAAAGCAAGAAATTCAGCACCACTAGACCAGCCTTACAAGAAATGTTAGAGGAAGTTCTTTAAGCTGAAATAAAAGGGTCTTAATTAGTAACAGGAAAACACATGAAAGTATAAATCTTACTGGTAAAGATAAATATATAAATCAATTTGGAGCACTCTAATATTCTACTGGCAGCAGGTTAATCACTTATAAATCTAGTATGAAGGTTGAAAGACAAGAGTAGCAAAAAGAAAAACTAAGTACAATAATATTTTAATAGATACACAATATAAAAAGATAAACTGTGACACTGAAAACAAAGCACAGGTGGGTAAAGTAAAAATGTAGAACTTTAAAATATGTTTGAACTTAAGTTTTTATCTACTTAAAATAGACTGCTAGAAACAAAATGTGTCATGTAATCCTCACTGTAACCACAAAGCAAAAACCTACAGTAGATAAACAAAAGATGGAGAAAGATGAATTTAGGCACACCACTAAAGAAAGACCTAAAGAAAGTCATTGAATTGCAAGGAAGAAAGCAAGAGAAGAAAGAAACAAAGGTATTACAAAACAGACAAAAAACAAACAAACAAACAAAAACCAATTAACAAAATAACAGTAAGTCCATACATAATAGTGATTACATGCAAATGGACTAAATCCTCCAAAAAACAGAGTGGCTGAATGGATAAAAATCAAAACCTAACTATACATTGCCTATAGGAGACTCACTTCACTTTTAAGGACACACAGAGGCTGAAAATGAAGGAATAGAAAAAGATATTCCATACAAATGGAAATCACAAGAAAGCTTAGTTATACTTATATCAGACAAAATAGACTTTAAGAAAATTTATTTTGATCAAATGGGGTTTATTCCAAGGATGCAAGGATGGTTCAACATTCACAAATCAATCAATGTGATATACCACATTAACAAAATTAGGATAAAATGATATATTAATCTCAATAGACACAGAAAAAGAATTTAACAAAATGTAACATCCATTTATGATAAAACTCTCAAAAAAGTGAGTTTACAAGGAATACACCTTAACATAATAAAGGCCATATATGACAAGCCCACAGCTAACATCAAACTTAGCAGTGAAAAATTGAAAGCTTTTCCTCTAAGATCAGGAACAAGACAAGGATGACCACTCTCAACACTGTCATCCAACATAATACTGGATGTCCTAGCTAGAGCAATTAGGCAAGAAAATAAATAAATGAGATCCAAATTGGAAAGGAAGAAGTATACTGTCTCTACTTGCAGGTAGAGTTGGCTCACTGTAGATGACACAGTAAATGACTAACAGAAATTTCTCTTTTTCCTCACAAAGATCTAAAAGATTGAGAAAAGCGAAGAAGAGACCTGGTGCCCTTGGTCAGCATGATGTCCATCTATAGCTCCCATCATACTGGACCACATCTGTCTTGAAAATTCCACCCTGAGAACCTCTGGCTCATGAAAAGCACTGTGGTTCATAAGGAAACTCCATGTTTCACAAGTAGATTGAGGGCCTCTTGTTCTTCCACATGTTAATTGGTTTTATTTGAATAAAGACTTCAGTGACTAGGTTTTGGGAACACTTTGTTTAATAATAATAATAAACCTTAAAAGATTTAATTTATTGCAAGGCCTTCTCAAAATCTTAAATATGCAAATGTTCGGGGTGAATCTTCAAAAATGGGAATATATTGAGAAATCTTTTTAAACCTACTTGGCTATAAAGTCATTTATGCTCTAAAAATCTCAGCAATGAGGATTTCCACAGAAAACACTCTTAGGACATTATAAGACAGAATCAAGTTTGGTGTCTACTTGAACTCTCAAGGAAAGAAAACTAAATGTGAGCAAATTCAGGTCTAAAATAGTACAGAACTCTAGTAATTGGCAACACACACACACACACACACACACACACAAGGCATATACAACGCTCCCAAATTTAATTAACAGCTTCTGTGGATATTATTGAGTGTTCAATTTATGGGCTTGTTAATTTAATTGAGGGCTTAAATTCTTGAATAGAGTATTGATTTATTCTAATAAAGTTATAAAGTTTGTTGAAAATACAAAGCAATACATTATATTTGAATTAACTTTTTAAAAATTTGCTTTGCTGACTAGATGCTGACTGTTGGTTTTCCAGAATCCTTTTTCAGACATCTAAGGGCACAGTCAAACAACTTGTTTGTCTACAGAGTTAATGTTAAGGGAGGTAATTTATCCATTTGACGGCTCATGGTCATCACTCAGTGGATGGACATGGAATTATTATTATTTTGCATCTCAGTTCTTCTATAGGAAGCTCCCAAGTTTGTATTTTCTCTCTCCTGCCAAATAATTCCAAAACAGTGTGTTGATATAATACCATATCAGGGTATTGATTCTGCGACAGATGTCCTAGTTATTTGCTTTTCTAGTTGTTGAGGTCAATTCTATCACTAAATGATCTCCCCTCTTTATCCTCTACTCTAGGTGGATAGTCAGAGGATTTTTAGCAATTAGCAGAATTACAGTAAAAATACTTTTTCCTACCTACAATGCAGTAATGGCCAAGAGAAACTGAGGCAAACATTTTTCCTATCCACTTCAATAAGTGCACATCCAAGTAGGGACACGCAGGGTACGTGCTCAGACATGCCCCAGGCTCAGCATCCATCTTTCTCCTGCTTTACCACTTCTAGACTGACAGCTAAATTACTGCACAGAAAAGGTTTCTGTGGGCTGTAATCATAATGCTGCCAGTGAAACTACTTTGTTGACTACAGGATGAACAGAGACTAAAGAACAATTTTCATTAACAGAAAGATGGGGTACAGGAGAGGAGAGATGGATCTGCATGGGAAAACAAGCTTAGCAAACATGAGGACAAGACAGTGAGTAGAAACATTCTAATTGAGTTAAGTGGCAGGCACTTGCTGAATTCTCGGAAGAACCCCACATTTGCATTTTAGACTGTAGTAGATACATATTTTTGTGCCTGATGGTTAAGAAGAGGAGGTTTTTACCTGTAAATGTAAGTGAAATTAGAGCAATAAAGAAGGTAAGTCAACAGTGTTTCAAATGGAATGGGCATATTATTTTCAGGAAAATGAACCTTGTTTGCTGAAGCGTATCAGACTATAGGACTGAAACTAAGATTGGGGAATGTGGGGAAAATCAAGCCCATATTTAGTAAACTATTTGGCAAATATGTATAAGCCACCACACTCCATATATTGGGTTGTCGGAAAAGTCATGGCGTATTTTTTTCTGTGTTTTTCGTTGCTAAAATGCATGACTTTTCTGACAACCCAATATATCGATGAGATCCTGGACTCAATGATCCTACAGCTTAAACAAAGGGAAAGCATACTAAAATATATCCTAGGTTACAAGTGTTAGTCTGGCAAGCATCATATTTACCTTGGTGTCTACTTCATCTCCAGTAGTCAATAGGCCCTTAATATACACCTACTGAATAAATTATTGAATTAATTATTTTATATAAGGGAGAAAATAGTAATAGTCATAAGGGAGTTATAGATATGAATGGTGGGCTTTAAAGGGCGAAGCACTTACTTCCAGTTGGAAGAGTCAAAGATGACTTTATGGAGAAGTGGCATATGATTTGCGCTTCAATATCTATAAGCACTTGGACATTCAGAATGACACGGAGGAAGAACAAAAAAGAGTATGAACAGGGAAGTGGAGAATTCCTAGGGATTAAAAGGAAACAGCAGTGGTATTCTTAATTTTCAGTAGCAATTGTCCAGGCTAAAATGAACACACTCCTATCATTCTGATTTTCAGCACTTGATGAGGAAGCAAATGCTCTTTGTAGATACCTATGTAACTACAAACCAAGTCAGGTCATATTATGATTTGGTAAATGATTGAGGACCAAGTTATTCTTTTTCAAAATGTCAGAAAAACTGGAAAGGAAACATGATTACTTTTTTGTTGTTGTTAGCAGTTTTCCATTGTGATAAATTATAAGCTGACAACACACATTTCAATTTTATCCTTGGGTTTAGGTTAGAACTGGCATTAGCTACACCAGTGATATAAGTTCAGACTCTATTCAGTGCCTGGCATATTGTCCGGGCACATAGTAGGTGCATGAACAATATTTGTTGAATGGATGGCTATCAGAAGTCAAGATTCTGTCATGTGCTGAGGAATAAATTATTTTATAGAATAGACCTCCTGTTTCATCTCTAGTCTCATGCTCAATTTAAAACTCAAAAATCCATACACTTCATGAATGATAAGAAAGCCTAATTCACAAGGTAGCTGATAGAAAAAAAATTATAATTGTTTCCCACTTCTACTGCATACATAGAAATCATGGTTTCTAAGTTGTCAAAGTCACTTACAGGCATTTTTATTTTAGCCAGGCTACTTGTTTTCAACATCTACAGTTCTGCTTGGGCTTTCACTTACAGGAATTACACCCATATTATTTACTGCAAAGTGAATTACTGCATGGTCTTCCAAAGTACTTTGATGAAGTATCCACAGAAAGGGGGTCCAAGGGTCAGATGAGTTTGGGAAATGCTTCGTACCCTGAGCTTACTCTGAGAGGTGTATTTTGTAAGTAACACATTTAAGGTTCTGAGAAGCCCTGCAGTAAAGAAATCCAATTACATCTGTTCAACTCACTGTTTTTCAAACTGTTATGACCATGGAACCTTGAATGGCTTTTACTCTCTTTCAGAACTAGGATTCTGAGATGCAACCTTGGGAAAACATCCTAAGGTAAAGATTAAAAACTGATGAGATAAATGGTATTTTAAACTTGAATGATCACACACATTGAGAGAGGGGGGGGAGAGAAATCTCAGCACATTCTGGCAACACTGAGCCTCGCATTCTCACCTAGCATCACTCCAGCTACCCCTTTATAATGCACATACCTTCTCTGCTTCTTTATAGCTCTGGTATTCCCTTCATATTACTCCAAGATTATTTCAGAGATGTACATCATTTGCCTGGTTCCTGCAGACATCTGAATTGGAATTCTTACCCTGGAGCATTTTAATTATTCAGTTGTCCCTATTACTCTTTAAGGAGAAAGGAATGTCAGTATTCAAATGGCAGGAAAAAGATAGGTCTGTACAGTAAGCCCACCTTATCCATGTGGGACACATTCTAAGACTCCCAGTGGATGCCTAAAACTGTGGATAGTACTGAACCTTATATATACATTTTTCCTATACATACATACTTATGATAAAGTTTAATTTATATATTAGGCAGAGTAAGAGATTAATAATAATAACTAATAATAATGGAGAACAATTATAACAATATACTATAATAAAACTTATGTGAATGTGGTATCTTTCTCTAAAAATATCTTATTGTACTGTACTTACCTTTCTTGTGATGATGTGAAATGATACAATGCCTACGTGATGAGATGAAGTGAGGCGAATGACACAGGCACTAAAATGCAGCATTAGGGTACTACTGACCTTCTGATGATATGTCAAAAGGAGACTCAAAACTAGGATGAATTTCTTTTTCCTTCACAATTTCAAGGATGGAAGATTCACTCTTTTTGTAGGTCTTAACAATCTCATAATACAATTTTTTTTCCCTTATTAAGTCCAACAGTGCTACCTTATCAATTAAAGGAAGAACCTTATGGCTTCTCTTTGGCATATTTGAATTGCCAGCTTGACGATTCTTTGGGGCCACCATTAAATAAAAGCTACTTGAACATAAGCACAGCGATACTGTGGCAGTCAGTTCGATAACAGAGAGGACTGCTAAGTGACTAATAGGTGCGTGGTATACACAGTATGAATATACTGGACAAAGAAATGGTTCAAATCCCCAGGCAGGAAGGAACAAAAACAATGCAAGATTTCATCATGCTACTTAAAATGGTGCTCAATTTAAAACATAAATTGTTCAATCCTGGGATTCTCCATTTAATATTTTTGGGCTATGGTTGACCATGGGAAACTGAAACCACAGAAAGCAAAACCACAAATAATGAGAAATGAAACCCTATTTTTAGCTACTAGAAGTAATTTCTGTGCCTGCCAAACGTCAGAGAAACCATAAGTTTCATATATTAGCATCTTGGCCTCCAAAAGGTATTTGCCCCATTCTTTGCATTTGCAAATCCATAATCCTTTTAAAATAATATGGGAATTTGGGGATGTTATAAAATATTATCACTATGAAGTGATTCAAGTGTGCTCCCCAGAAATGGATCCTTACTTCTAAATGGGATCAGTCTTTATTTCATATTTCAGATCTTTTTAGGCCCGCAATCCAAAAACTGGCTCTTTTGCTGGTCCAAGGGGCTCCAGATTCAACTCTATCATTTACTAGCAAATAACACTGGGCTTTCACAGCAGATTGCCTTCATAAGAAAGCACTTGTCTTTTCAAAATGGGTCCTTATGTCCCCGTCTTCAAAAACAATATGTTTATTCTTCTGAGGTGAAAGACTGCCCAGTGGTGAGACAAGAAAAGACTTAGTTACCAAAAATAACTTTTCTAAATTTTATAATTAAACATATTTTAGTTTGCAAATTCTTGAGGCAATGGGGGGGGTGGCATTGGGAAAGATCAGAAAACCACAAGGCACATTTGGCACATAACCATCATGCAGCCGTCTACCAGGAAGGGTCAACACAGAAACAAGCATTTTTCAAGAGGATCCACAGAGCAAAGGTAACAGAAAGACAGCTTGTTCTGTTTGTGCTCAACTTATATTCTCCAAATAATGTATGTTGTTCATTGTATGATTTGCCTTAAAAACAGTATATTCCAAAAGCACTTGGGACATCATGTTGATGACTCCCAGGCATCTTTGGAAAATTTTTGTTTTTGTTTTTTACCAAAACGTCCCACCATTTATTAATACTTTATTCTTCATCACTTTTGGCTAAAAAGTGAATTTTAGAAATGCCTCTCCTTATAAGAACAGGGTTTCTTCTCTAAATATTTTCCATTTTGAAACTATGACCTTTTTTAATCATGTCAGGCATTACCATTTCATAATTCATCATTATTATTATTATTATTATTATTATTATTATTTATTATTATTATCCCTCTAAATCAACTGACTATGTTATCACCAAAAATGATGTAACTTCATGGTCTGAAAGAAAGTGAAATAAGGAAGGTTGCAAAGAAGCTTCCTGGTTTTGTTTTCCTCCTTTGGCATGAAGGAGTTTAAAGCAGGAATGCCACACCCACAAATCAACTACACGGGTCAGACAAGGCATTTGGATTAGTAAGCGTTAGTTAGGATGTGCAGGGCCAGGCACATTGCTTGACTTTCTAGCATGGTTTTGCTTCAGCAAAGTCTCAAATCAGTGTATGCAAAGTCGCATGGTACAAATTTATAATTCCATAGCCAAAATGAACTGTAACTACCAAAAGCTAGTCACACCTTTGGTTTTCTCTGGCATGATTCAAGTGTTGGGTTACACTTGCCTGCTAAGTACTGTAATCCATTCATTCTACAGATATTTATTATCTCCTAATGGGCTGGCTACTCTTTTCGTTACTCCAGAAACAGAGTGAACAGGTACACACGCTAGCTGGCATGGAGCTCCCTTTTGAATGGTCGTAATTTTTACATTCCAGTGACTCCATTCTGCTCACATTTTTGTCAGTGGCACTCAAGATTTCGAGCAAACATAGGGGGCTCAGTCTGGTCAATGTCAACTTGGCAGCCCTGGGCAAAGGAAGATCTTGAATGAAATCCATTCCATCTATCTTTTAAATTCTAAAAACTTCCAGTGTCTGCATTTCCCCAAAACTACAGCAACAAAGCAACAGAGACAACAGTACTGGTATACGGACATGTTAGCTTAGGAAACAACATGAAGTTCATTTCATCTCATTCTATAGATGAAATGAGTCTAGTCCACAGAGATTAAAAAATAAACCCCGAGGATGTAAGTTCTATAAGAAAAGGGCTTGACCTGCCTTATACTTACCACACAGGACTGCCGTGAGGGTTAAATGAATGTAAAGCACTTAGAAGTGTGCCTGGTAAATATTTTTGTGCTATACAAATATTAGCCACTAGTATTATCTATCACTACTGTATCCTCTGTCTCCTGAATATTTTAAGTATTAAAATTTTTACATAATTATCTCTCTATCTGAGAAATCTTTAATGATGGGATATTGCTTTATTCAGGTATCTGGAGGTATCTGAAGGGTTTTATTTTAGGGAGGGGTTCTTAGTCTAGTCATCTCATATAATTCAAACAGCATCTAGCACAGTCTTTGATATCAATGATTTCTAGTTAAGTGTGTATTATATTGAATTATAAATATTTCTTTAAGACTATTCAATTAAGACTTCAGGCCAACACGCCTTGCAGTCACTGTTAAGTTATAAATTAAATAATTTCCCCACCCTTCAAAAAACAGTATCTTGAAGTCCTAATCCCAAAATGTGACCTTATTTGGAACTAAGGTTATTGCAGATATAATTAGTTGAGATCATAAAAAAGTAAGGTGGGCCCCTAATCCAACAGGACTGGTGTCTTATAAGAAGACAGCCATGGGAAAACAGCAAGACACAGAAAGAAGTACACTGTGTGGTGGTCAAGGCAGAGATTGGGCTATGCGGCTGCAAACAAACAAAGGCCAAAGATGGCGGGCAATCAGAAGCTAGGAAGAGGCAAGGAAGCATTTGCCTCTATGTGTCTCAGCATGGCCCCACTGCCAACTCGATTTCAGACCTCTAGCCTCCAGAACTGTGAGATGATCAATTTCTGATGTTTGAAGCCATCCATTCAGTAAAACTTTGTTCCAGCAGCCCTAGGAATTTATGGTCATAATTCTGCCTCATGGAGTCCTATCAGTAGTTGGGTGGCATGGGCTTCCTAAATGGAAGCCACACCACAAAACATCCCACTCATTTTGTGACTCAACATTTACATTAATGGAATATTGCCCCTACAGGGTCAAAACAGTTGTCTCAACAAAATGATGCTTCATCCTTCATCTAACTTTCCCTTCTTACACCTTTTCCCAAATAGTTCAGATGTTCTTGAAATCTGCCAGATAAAACATTATGACAATGTACACACAGGGAGCCTCAGGGGACAGATCTAGGGTGTCAGAACAATCTCGCTAGATTTAGAATACCCTCGCCATTTTATAACCAGGCAGGTAGGCAGTGAGACTGGGGTTTTGAGGCAGACAGGCAGGCTTCAGAAGTTAGATCACTCTGGGGTGTTTCCAGAGTTCTCTTGCTGCCCTAAGAACTATATTCAATATAAAATCTTTCCTTGCTTGGGTAGAAAGATGCGGCAGATAAATTTGGTACAATATATGCCAGTTAATTCAACAAAATGTCAAACTGTCTGGGAAAGCCTTTAGAAAAGGTTTACTTTCTGTGTCACCAGGGAACTGAGTGATAGGAAGGAAAGCTCATGAAAATGAGATTTTCTCTAACTTCTGCCTACAGTGAATAAATCAATGGGATTTTTCAAGTCCCCTCAACATCAATGAGTTTATCTCATAAGCAGGCAAGTGTTTACAGACTCCAAAAAAACCTCACTCCAGTCTTCTTTCTTTTCTCCTCTTCATTCCAGCAGAATTACTTGTTTTCCTTTCTTTTTCTACCATTTTTTCCCTTCTTCCTGTCCTTCTTACTATTCATTTCTTTGCATAGCTATAGGAGGAAAGATTTGTTTGACAACTGCGATCCCCTACCTCTTAGCTTCTAAAAGCCATGATGAGTGTGAAGTCTTCACTTTTTTAAAAAAGAAGATTTAGTCTCCCTGCCCTGAACTGAGTTTAGGGTAATTGTGTATCTGCTTGAGGGCTGAATGCAATCTCTAGCCTTTTTCATAAAGTTTATGGCCCTGATGCCCCTTTAAAAGTCTCATGTGGCTGATTGATAGGCTCATTTCTGATACTAACCATAAAGAATTGGCCATCCTGAAGATAAGCTACTCCTCCCCTGAGCATTACAGGAAGTAAAGGCGCACCACCATTACAGATGAGGCCTCCATTATAGATGGCGTTTCTTGCCTCAATCAGATTCATCCTTCAGCAGCCCAGGCAGTGCTCTGTGCTGAGGGACTGCACTACAGGATGTACAAACTCAGTGGAGTCCTTTTAGTTAATGAGCATATAAGGATTAAAATATCATCATGGACAAAATGAAGAGAGCAATAACGGCTAATACTCCATTTCCTAACTTCTGTTAATTTTCTCTTGATGTGATTAACCAAAAGGGAAGTTGGCAGACTTGTAGAATCTTCATCACTCATTAATCTGAGCCTTTTTATTTAATCTTAAGTATTTCTCAGATTTTACCTCTTTAATATGTGTCCTTAGTTTTCACATCAATTTATTTTTTTCTCCTCAAGCTATCTTTCAAATATATCTTTAGGGGACAAGTGTGGTGAATAGTGATTTTTCTCTAGTCCTGCAACTTGTATCTTTTGGGTCAAAATGGCACATGGAATCTTAGAAAAAGGTGAAGATGGAGAGGAAGGAAGTGGAGTTAACAGGAAGAGAATGGGTAGAGTAGAACAGAGGGCACACACACTCACACAGAGGAAGGAGACGGGGGAGAAGAAGGCATTTCATGAAGGTTTAACTGCAATAATTAAGTGAAGATTTAATTTCCTGAAGAAAAAGAGTTAATTTGTTCCTAGCCAAAAACTGTGACACAGACGGATAGTGCAGAAGAGTTGGTATCACCTAACAGCTTATCAAATGCAGGAAGCCAGAAGGAAGACGTCAAAGACCAGAAGGAAATGGCCATGGAAGCATAAAAGCGGGTTTGTATAGGAAGATTTATTCATCATTCAAATATTTACTGAACACCTTTGTAGAATAGATATGGTACTATCACTCAGGTTATCAGAGGTGAGACAGTCAATGCACATAAGAAACCCATATTTGAAATAATGGAAACATCAGAGCTGTACATCAAATAATTACATTAAGTGTTAAAATATGATATAAGGCATTTAGAAATGTTGCCAAGACCTCTGCATCCACTTCTGTCTGGTTTCTTACCTACATCAGATCCTAAACAGCTGTAGTCAGTGTCATCAATAACATTTATGCTGCTAAACCCAGTGAGTATCTTTCAGACCCTATAATGAATGAACAGCATTTGACTCAATAGACAACTCCTCCATCTTGAAACATTCTCTTCTTCAGCCTACATACCACATACTCTGGTTTTTCAACAACTTCTCCAGTTGTTTATTTCCAATCTCTTTTGCAAGCTTGTCTCTTCTTGCCAACCATTAAAAGTTACGATTTCTCAAAGGTGTGTTCATCTGTTTACTTCTCTTCTCCAAACTTTCTTGGCAATGTCATTCAACTTCTGGCTTCAACTATCTTTAATATCCCAAAACATTCCTTTTTTCCCCCCTCCAGACAGACTTCTTCCTCTATAACCCATGTGGAATGTTTGCCTTCCCCAGGTGCCCATTCAGGGTTAACCACACCCTTGCTGGAGCACTTACTCAATGAGTATATGTCTGTCTATACTGGCCAGTTAGGACCTGTGCATTCTTCAGCTGTGTGTCTTTAGTGTTTAACATGGTTTCTGGCAATGTGGTAGGGATTCACCATTTGCTCAGCTGTTGACTAGAATTGGGGCAGGGCTTGTGGGGAGGATGGACAGCATCATTGCACATACTGGGGTGCTGGGTCACTCTGCCTCAGTCCAGTGAATACATGACCAAGCAGGTGAGATAAGATAGTTAATTAATAGATGGTAATCTCTTAATTATGAGAGGTTTAAATAAGATGAAGAAAAAAGAAGTATGCATGAGATATAACAGAGATGATTTTAAAAG
>NW_017731595.1:98370-112752 GCF_001890085.2 Hipposideros armiger
GAGAGAGAGAGAGAGAGAGAGAGAGAGTCAGGATAGTAAAATGAAAAAGAGAAACACGAACTACTAGCAGGAATTCTATGAGCTGGAATTCCAGGAGTTAGAACAGTTTTCTTCAATTACTGCTCAAATTCTTCAGTAAACAGTTGCCTGAATTGCTTTTGTTTCTAAGTGACTTTTAGGGAAGAACAGGGCAAAGAGAAATTATTTACTCAAATGACCTGTCACTCCTGATTTTCAAGAATTAAGCAGCACAGAAAAGTATTTGTAGATAATAAATTTGATAGGAACATATGCTCTCCTGAATTATAACTCAGACTACACTCTTTACTGATGAGTACTAGACACTGACATTCTAGTCAACCAATTCAAGCCATTAAAATAAACAACCCCTTATGAAAATGAAAATTGAATATTACATTGGAGAAATTGAAAGCATGTTCTATCAAAGGCAATTTGTCTGTTATATGACAGCCTTGGAAAACAACAGGAAAATTATAACTCTCACATGAAAATGAAAAGGCAGGAGCTTCTTTAGACACCACAGTAACAAGGGAACCATGGGTCGCTCACTCAGAAGCAAGCCTGTTTATTCTATATGTAGGCACTGTCTGATTTCCTCTCCCTTGAATTCTGCTGGGGGGCGAGGGGCGGGGGCGGAAGAGGGCACATTTATACTTCTGCACCAATGAATGGACCATAGAGGAAAACAATACCAAATTCTTCCCTTGAAAAATTCTTCCTTTATTGTTCAAAGGGAGTGATTCTACAGAGCAATCTCAAGGCATCAAAGTGTTAAAACCATGAGGTGTGCCAGGAAATAGTGAAATCCTCCTCCTCCAGGGTCAGAGCTAATGGCGCCTAGTGCCTTTCATCCATGAGGCAGGCCATGGACACTCGTCTTCATATGTTTGGCTGGGTTATGTAGGGCATTCACATCCTAGATTCTCTGATATGTTATCAAATATCTCTAACTACACATTTATTGAAGGGACTGTTAGTCTCTGCCCACTGTGATAAGGAAAGTGGCCATCAACCCTGGTCACGCTTTGGGTGGAACAATCATGCTTATGTTTATATCTTGGTCATGATTGTAGAATGATCATGAGGATAGCAACAGAAAACTTTACTAGAATATGTGGCACATTTGGTGAAAATACTTCTCTAATGTTTGAATCAGTATAGCCCTATCAACATTATTTATAGCTAGGGTAGCTTGCGTGCCTCAGAGATTCATTTATTTTATGACAGTAGTTTGAATATCAAAATACATTCAGCTTTCTTTTCCAATAGAGTATTTAGAGGAAAAGCATAATTATTAACCCAATAACTGCTTCTTTCATGCCAATGTTCCAGAGAGCTGAAGTTCACAAAGCACTATTTGATGTAGAAAGAAACTATATGCAAAGCAGGTGAATCTGGGCTTCTTTGCAAGGGGTTTGAATCACTAAAATAATGAGAGACTTCACAGTAATGTAGGAGTAACTCCAGTTAAACAAAAAGAAAAAAGAAAAAAAGAAAAGCTTAAGAATTGTACTTAAAATCAATTTATGCTTTCCTCATGTTCTTCAACTAAATGAAGCTCATTGGTCATGACATTTGATCACTACCTTTGTAACAGCCTCAGTGAGTAAAATATTTCATTTCTGAGGCCTGAGAAGGCTGATCCACATTAAATTGGTCTGGCGTTCAATTTGTGGACCTGGGAGTGTGGTGGGATACAGAGATACAGAGTTCTGGCTCTTTCTAGATATGTGGTCTCAGAACCTCAGTTCCCTAAAATATAATTTGGTAAAACACTTTCTTCTAGTACAAGAAATACTAATACATAAAGGTGTTAGTTTCCGTCCTATGTGCCTCACATATATTTTAGAACAGCATTGGGTAAAGTTGTCTTCTTTCGTGATGCTATTTTTACCCCTTCTGGAACAATTAACTACCTGAGCCATAAACATCCCTTGATAACATTGTAAGGATGTTTCAGTGAGCAGTAAGCAGAGCCTTTTCTTTTTTTTTTTTTTGTAACCTACAACTATATGTAAAAAAAGGGACCCTAAAAATAATGCCATTTTTGATTGCTGATGTCATGGACATTGGCAAGAATATTGAAGCTGTACATCAAAAATATATTTTGGAGATAAGTCAGCCTAAGAATAAAATAGAGCTCTCAAGCTCTCGTGAAATTGAGAGATCTCTTTTGTGTCTAAGTATATTTATGAGAATATTTCAACAGAAATGGAGAAAAAATGGAAATCCATTGCCATTATATTACTATTTTGTTGAAATGGCAATCTTATAATGAAATATAAAATTCCAGCTCTCATATCCTAAAGTGGATGCCTGCTTGCTTTAATCTTGGTTATCGTTATATCGTGAAAGCAATCATTGAAATTAGCTCTGGCATTTTACAAAAAGGCAAGATAGGTCTACTCTTCCTCCCCCTGCTGCCTTTTTATAAACCCATCTCTACACTCTATGGCTGCCCCTGACAATACAAGTTCAAGAACACTTACAGCAAACAAAAATGGGAGATTAGCATTTGGCATTTGGTAATCACAGTCTTTCCTGATTCAGTCTCGCTAAATCACAAAGAAGTGGTTAATCCACACCTTCTGAGACGTCTTAATGATGTGGGGTATAAAGAATTTCCAATGCTTCTCTTATCTTAAAGCTGAGTTTGAAAATGTGACTCTGTGCAAGGTCCCAGCCTTCCAGGTCATATGTTAGCTCATTTGCAAAACAAATGTCTTGAACCAAATGGCTGCAGATCCCTTTAGTGCCAAGATTTTATGACTGCTATAGTCTTTACACTTCAGTTATTCAGATTCCACCAACATGCATGAATTTTGCCTAACAAGGCAAACAACTTTCATTCTTGTTATTTTTATTTAGGTTTACATACTTTCTTGTGTGTTTTACTTAAATAAATGTATGTAAAATGGACAAGTTATAACTCTCCAGAAGTGATAAATCAGTTTCACTTAACTCAAATAGATGATAAATTATAAAAATAAAAAGGATGGAAACAAAACCATGTAATTAAGTCCTGATTAGATGGCACTCTGAGTCTCAGGACTGGTCTCTCTGTGTTTAAAAAAAAAAAAAAAAAAAAGCTAAAGAAGATAGAATACCATCAAATAGCCTCTCTTACCAAGGGAATCCAAAGTTTTGGAGGACAACTGAAAGGGGAATAAAATAATTTTCTCACTATAGAATTGAATATGATTTAAATCATTGCCAGCATCACCACTTGTATAGATGCCATTTGCCTGGAAAACTGTTGTGACTGTCAAAAGGGTGTGTTATATTTTCAGACTCAACTCCAGACTACTGAAGTGCTGATAATCTTTATTACCCTGTACCTGTAAGAAGCAGTCTCAGAAATTGTTCTAATTTATACAACTTTTGCCTTCTTGTTTAAAAAACCAAAGGGAAGTTCCATGGACTCTCTGAGTTGCATATCTTAAGTCTCCTCATTTCTGGTTTTGAAAGCATATATTTAAAAAAATCTTTGTTGAGATATAATTCATACACCATAAAGTTAACCTATTTAAAGTGTACAATTCAGTGGTTCTAGTATATTCACAGGGTTGTGCAACCATCACCATGATCTACTTTTTGAACATTTTTATCTCCCAAAAAGAAATCCAATACCTATTAGCCCCAATCCTAGACAACCAATAAGCTACTTTCTGCCTCTATATTTATATATCTTAAACATTTCATATAAATTAAATCACATTTGTTCCTTTGTGACTGGATTCTTTCATTTAGCATAGTGTTTTCAAGGTTTATCCAGGTTATAATGTACATTGGTACTTAATTTCTTTTTATTACCCTAATATTTCATTATATAGATATACCACATTTTATTTATCCATTCATCAGTTGGTAGTAATTTGGGTTGTTTCTACATTTTGGCTATTTTCAATAATGCTGCTATGAATCTGTATATACAAGTCTGTGCAGATGTATATTTTCACTTTTCTTGAATATATACCTAGGAGTGGAATTTCTTGAAGATATACATTTTAATGAATCCTTCATTTTAAAGTGATATATCAAAACATAATTTTGCAATCAGGTAGCACAAGAATAAAAGAGATCCTGTGTCTATTATAGTTATTGTTCTACTTTCACTCTTTTGTTATTTCCTATGTTTATATGATAATTATATATTTCATTTAAAAAGATAAAAAAGTAAAAAGCACTTATAATCAGAACACATGTCAAAAATAACAGAGGGCAAAATAGGTAATATACCCATTCCTCCAATTCCATACACAGAGACAAGTATTTTTAAACTGTAGTGTCATTTTTAACAAAACAAAATTATGTTACCCATATAACTTACATTTCTCACTTATTGTTGACATACTTCTTTGTCATCTGACATTGATTTACTGCATTTTAATAAAAACTATAGATTTTATTATAATGAGGTACCATGATTTATTTAATCAGTCTTCTATTTTTTTTCTATTACAAACCAAGCACAATGAACATCTTGAACACATATCTTATAAACTTGAATAATCTCATAGAATATTATCTCAGAAGTTAGGCGGTTGGGTCATATGATACCTATAATTGGAATTTTAACAAATACTGGCTAATTTCACTCCAAGAAAAATTACTTTACATTCCCATCTATAATGAAAGAGAGTCCAGGTGTTCCTGTGGCTTCACCATTGCTTGGTGTTATCAAGCATACATTTTGGCGTCTAAAACACAAAATACACTTTTTATATGTATTTAAGTATTAGTACATGTGAACACTTTTTTTCATTTTATTTACTGGCCACTGGTATTTCTTTATAGACTATCCAGTTCATATCATTTGTCTATTTTCCCATTAAATTGTTTATACTATTCTTATGGCTATGTCTACATGTATATGTTTTGTCAATCTTTGTTGACAAAAATGCCTTAATTTTGTCTTTTTGATGTTTTTTTTTTCTCTTCACCACTTTTTGACTGCCATTATTTTCCTATTACGTTGAAATGTCACTTTTATTCTATATTAAATCCCTGTATTTAGGTTTCTTTCTAGACTCTATTCTGTTCCACTGATCTGTTTTTTCCTAAGTCAGTGCCAAAATGTTTTAATTACTTAAGCTTTATTAAAATATATACTGCCATATCATATTGGACAAGTTCTTCATTTTCAAAAAATGTCTTGGCTATATCCGCATACTTATTCTCACAAATGAATATTATATCAACTTGAATCACTTAACTTTTTTTCTTTAAATTGTATGCCATAGTCATTATTAATAATATTTAATTAGTATAAAATGCTCTGCTCTCTGGAATATAAAATTAAAGGGATCAATATATTGGTGTTAAACTATAACAATAAATTATTTCAGTTTACATTTAAAGTTGGATGAAAGAAGCTAGTTTCTAATTAAGAAAAAGCAACAAAACAAAAGGAAGCTGTATTCAAATCTTAACGTGTTCAACTGATTATATAACTACACCAAGTAGAGAAAAAAATAAAGTTATCAAATCATTAAAAATCCATTAAATTCCAAATGAATTAGAAAAAAGCAATAAAGTTATTTGGAACTAGTATAGGAATTCTGTTTTAAAATAACCAATTGAACTTACCCAATAGGTTCACTTGAAGATTAAATTAAAATATGATTATAATATGAGAAATTATAGTTAAGTAGCATTACATTAATTCCTTATTTTTCCCCAGTACACTTTAGTATGTTCATTGTTGCTATTCTTTGTACATATCTTCCCAATAAAAAAAATAATGAATAATGGAGGAAATGATGGGTAAATGAAATTTTATTTTCACTATAATTAAATTTCCCATCTCAAAAATCTTCCATTTTCTTAAATCACTATGAATTAAACTATTGTGCTTCCTTTATTGCAAAAGTTCCATGCCATGCCTGTTAATCGTTTTTCAGGGAATCTCAGGACCATTTTGGGATAGTCATGTCTACCTAATCTTTGTCAACAGTTTGAAAACATGACTTTTAAGGGGATCTACATAAGTCTTTGTCTTGTTGAGATAACAGTAAATTTTGTCAATTTTTTTCTCGCCCCAATGCATCATCTATGCAAATACAAAAATTCTGCATTTGTCCCCACAGCTAATAATGGAAATTCAAACCCAGTTTCCATCTATCTGTACTCAGGATATTCATCATGTTTATTGTTCTAATTTCTTCTTTCTTTACTCACCAGGTATGTGTCCTTGGGCAAATCACTTCATCTCTGCAATACTCTATTTTACCTGTAGAATGAGGAACTGGGTTAGACAATCTTTCAGATTCCTTTGATTCTAACATTCTGTCATTGTATTTAACTTGGCCACTCAATTTTCTTAGTATTATTTAAGTTTGATAATATCAGTCATAGAGAAAAATATTTGCAGGGAAACCTACAATTTAAAATTTTCCATTAACCATTTCTATTAGAATGTGATCCTCATAGACAACTCACTTTTCTCAGATTGTTACACTATAATCTCTTTCAAGATAATAGTCACAGGAGTTCTAACATACTATCATATTTCCATAAATCAATATAAAAATAAATTTCTCATTAGAGATTACAGCAAACTGATTCTTGGGGAGAAAGAAAGATTCTTTACCCTGAATTCAAGTTTGTTTGTTTTCTCTAAACAGGACTTCTTTTTTGTTCCCATTCTGTTACTTAGGTTCTCATTTGTAGCTTGACTTGCTTTTATAAAGAACATCACCTTGAACTTTGTCTGCAGAATCCTCATATCCTAGAAGGTCCCATTTCCTCTATATTTGATTTTGTTTCTAGTTTTATTTTAAAACAACATTACAAATCTTAAAACACTATTAAATATACATATATATATATATATTCAAATTCCACATAAAAAATATATAGAACACTTTTGTACTTAGTGACTGGTGAAATGATAAAAGTTAAACATTAAAACAAGGACCTAGCAAAAGTGGCAACGGAGAGAGAGGACCTGTTTCTAGCCAGTAGAAGTGTATACCAGTATGGTCTTTTAGAGGCATATTATTAATCCTATATTCAAAGCCTCAGGAGATTAACCAAGCAGTTCTTTTAGAAGTGTGCCCTGAGAAAATAATTAAAATAAGGAAAAGGATAGGCATCCCACTATTTAGAAAGTGAAAAATTGGAAACAACTGAAATGTGCATAAATACTGGCTTGGTTAACACAACTGAGATGCAACAATGTAATTAAGTACTATGCAGCCATTAATATCATTATAATATGTAATAATGTAAAACATTGTAAATATGTAATAATGTTAAACAATGTAAAAGGTCATGGGAAAATGTTCATTCTAAAAGGTAGAAAATGGCTGTATAATAATGTGTATGATAGGATTCCATTTCTTGTCAAATGCATATGTATAAATATTTATACACATGTCAGAAAATGACTGAAAGGATACCTGTCAAAATATTAATACTGGTTACCTCTTGGTAAAAGAATTATAGGTGGAGCATTTGGTGATTTTCAAGTTTTCTGCATTGGCCACATATAATATTATCATAAAAATTATTTAGGAGCAGTAAATTCTAGTTCTAAATATAACTTAAGTGTCTACATTATGTCTACCAGTATAATCAGACCTTTATGGAATCAATAATTTCAATGATTCAATTAGATCACTTTAATTGAATCTAAGTAAATAATTTTGATCTATTCCATAACCAATTGCTGATTTCTTATTTGTATTAAAGAAAATTAAAATTTGTGATAATGACCAATCAAGAAAATAAGAGAATAAGATCATCTATCCCTTCACACCCTCTCATTCTGTCTTAGGACACTAGGTCTTTAATTTCCAAGCATTTAAAAATAATAAATTGTAATAGTTTTCTATATCTGCTTGGTTTTGATGTGCCCATCCACATGGATGTGCAAGATCCATGAGAGCAGGAGTTTGATCTTTTTGCTTCATTTAGTATAGATCACATGATATAGCTCAACAGACTAGATAAAACAAAAAAAACTACTTAAGTTTTATAAAATCTTAAAATCAAATGTCAATAGATTGGTCAGTTTATTCCTGTAACCTATAATGACCCAAGGTTGGTGAAACATCCCCTGATTCTAACCACTTGGAGTTTACATAACTTAACCAACACAAAAGCAAACTGTATTATGTCAACCTCCAGGACACTTATGAAAAACAAGACAATCAATTGTGATGATTTAGAGAAAGTTAATCTCCTTTACCTGTACTGCCCATTATTTAATTTTATGTCTTTCAAAGATTACATCTGATTAATCAGCCATAATGAAAATTTTGAACTCCAAATATAATTAACCAAATGGCACCCCAGTGCCATTTAGGTGAATGTTAGTGGGCAGGAAGTTCATGCTGTAAAGATATTTTTTACAACCCAAGCAAAGTGAAAGTATATAATTAAACAGTTGGTTCAGATGGTTGTCAAAACAGGAATCGTTTAATTCAGAAAAAATGCATATATAACGCTCATTGTTCAGAGGTGTATCTTTCTATTACCTATAAAGACAGACTTTCAAAACAAATTAATAATGTAAGAAAAATGTCTTTTAAACAACTCTACATAAATCATTCTTATCTAAGCATTCAATATCTCTAAGAGCTCTTCTAAAAGGACTTTATTGTTCAAACTCCGTAGTAAAAATATCTTCTGTAATAAAATATTGTTTGTAATAAAACTATTCTATTTCTTTCAAAATAATTGATAGTTTAGCTTTCTCCATCGTTTGGACTAGTCTTCCTCCAGTGAGCCTGAATGAACAAAAGTTCATCATCTTCTTAAAACATAAAAGCAAGCACAAATAAAATTCCAAGGTCAAGAAACTGAAACAAAAGAAGTCCTCATTTTTCCTTTGAAGTAGCTCTCATCCCATAGGGTCTATGAATGAGTAAGCCCTTCCTATGCCAAGTCTTTAAAGCAAAAAGTGAAGTGGAAAGTTACTCAATTATCTGGCAAATTCTGTCAGTGAGGCAAGCCAACTTAGAATAATTGAAGTTTTATTTTAGTATCTATTTTTGCTTATGATTTTTCTAACAGATTGAGTATTTAAAATTTAGTTTCTAGGTAAGTGTTTTTGCTTTAAACTTTTAAGAAAGGAAAAATAACTAGGATATCAAAATCCAACTCCAATTTTCAATATAATTTGAAAAATTATGGAATAACCATAAATCTCTTGACAATGGAACATCTTAAGTCATAATCAGTACACAAGAGTGCTTATTGCAAAAAATTCCTAAAATGTCTATTCCCTACTGGTTTATAACTGCCAAGAGGACCTGCTTTGCATGTTGAATGCAAAAAGCATGGACGTTTCTGGCAGAAACATTTATAATACTTAAATGTAGCAGTGGGACCATTCAGACTAGCCCATAAGCTCGAAGGTTAGAAGCTAACATTTCAATGATCTGTCTGATCATCAATGGTGAATCACTGTGGAAACCCCAAAGATGTCCGGGTACATGGGATAAATACTGGCGAGTGACAGTGTAAAATACAACTGCATGAAGCTCTAACAATGAAAGCTCATATACTAGCAGTATGGTTTACTTCAAGACTTACTAATTAATGCTACATTCAGGCAATTTACATGGACTTTAGTGGAGTATTGGTCATTAAGGAAGTTTTTCCCTAATATATTATGAGGAGGGGCAAAGGAAGGATTGCATTGAGACAGTATTTTATTCCATATTTAAAGACAAACAACATTATATTTTGTTTAATAGTTAAAAGCAATCTATTCTCCCAAATGCTGATGGAAAAATTCTCAGCCAAAATTAGGGTTTAATTTATCTCCCCTGAGATACATACAAGTATTAAACAAATGAACAGGCATTGGTTATATATGGAAGACATCTTTCTATAGAACCTGCTACTAAGAGCATCTATTACTCTGAGACAGAATCTCAACTTTTAAATAAGTGGCAAGAATCTAGTGGGTTCAACACTCTTCTGCCTTTATACCTCCTTTCTATATTCCGGAAAGTTTTTGATCAATGTCCAAACTATACTTATGCACATATTAAAGTCATTTATTTTAGACAGTCGATGTTGCAAACTGGTGGGTCAATGGTGCACTCGAGTGTATTTTTGAGCTACTACTCTTTAAGACTAAATTTCAGTGCTTTTAGGTGGGTGTATATCTGTCTTTTTAGAGGCTCCCCTCTTCCCTTCTGCCTTATACCCAGCTATTTGGAAGCTTTCTCACAATGACATTATCTACCTCACCTCTCCTGGTCTGTTTTCCTAACTTAATAGAGTGCCAAGTATGTGTCAATCCTCTGCCACCAGCCTGTTACCAGCAGGAAATCGATCTCTTGGCCCCTTTGAAACATCTCCCTGCATGTCAAGCTTTTAATCAAGAAGACGGCAGATGTATAAATGTACCACAGTTTCTTAATCCAGTCGTCTACCGATGGGCATTTCGGTTGTTTCCAAGTCTTGGCTATTGTAAATAGCGCTGCAATAAAGACAGGGGTGCATATATTTTTTCGAATTAGCATTTTGGATTTCTTTGGATAGATACCTAAGAGTGGAATTGCTGGGTCATAAGGTAGTTCCATTTCTAGTTTTTTGAGATACCTCCATATTGATTTCCACAGTGGCTAAAGAAACCTAATGTAATAATTTTGTAATAAAGGAGGCATTAATGTGTTACAAAATCCACCCCCCTCAAAAAAAAATAAATAAAAAGACTGACAAGAGTTGGGTATGTTTCCCAGGATGATGATACTGAATTCTTTACTGTTGCCAAGGACTGGTAAGATTCAACTTCCTTCCCACAACATTTAATGATCATTATGGAATATTTGATGTGGCTGTTGCGGCAGACACTGTCAGAGTATGGCCCACATCCCCTGAGCCCTTTCCCCTCTTCCCACTCACCAGCTCTCAACGTGCTTTCACTCTCAACAGCCGCACCTGTGACTCTTCATGGCTGGGTCATCAGATATTGGAGGTATAAGTACACCTCCAATCCCTCCCCAAATCTCCTTAGTTTTACCCCAATTTTTATTATAATAAGCTCTGCTTAGGGGAAACCTACTTAAAGACAGGTCATTTCCCAAAGTGGAAAGGAACAGGATAATGTGTGACCAAGTCTTCCAGAGACCCTGCAGTGTTCCCATAAAACAAAGTGGCTCAAGTTGAGACTTGTGTGAGTTACAATTAATGTACCATCTGTGTATATATGTTGTACTTTCCATTTTTAAGAGCCTTCAGTACATAAATCAGTTACACAGGATGCTTGAGGTCGACAGCAGAATCATTCATCAAATGCATGCATGGTACTTGGCAACAGATACTCCATGACGATGTCAAATTTGCAATAATATGCAAAAATTCCTGCTGCTATCAATGATTTATGGGATAGAAGTTCAGCTTTTCTTAAAAAAAAATTTATCAAATGACAGGATTAATTTACAAACTGAAATCCCAAATCTCAACATGGTTGTGAATTTTTAATTTTGAATAATATTTTTGAAACTTTGGCTTTATGTTAGTTCCTCCTGAGACTCCCCTTCTAGCAAAAGCAGAATGAATAAATGCTAATAATGTAGAGGACGCTGATTCAGAGTGGTGTTACAATTTTCTAATCCATGAAGTATTTAAAGGCTGATGAGACAGTACATTATATCTGCATGGTAATTTAGTTCAGAAGTTCACGATTATTTTATTTTCCATATTAATTGCTTTTGTCTCTCAATAAATGACTCTGTAGGAAGTGGAATTCAATTTCATTCATTTTCAATAATCGAGATTGCTTTGAACTAGCTCAATAACTCTCAGCTCCTCTTGGCCTCCGATATATTGCTGGTGGTAGCACATAAATAATCTCGGTTTTCTTTGCCGATTCCTGAGCAGAACTGGCCTTTGGCAAATGGCTAAGTAGACGCAGTTTGCTCTGTATGCTCCCAGCCCTCTGCCATGGCCCCTTCATAATCCACAGCGCCCCTGGCCACTTCTCCCCCCAGGGCAAGTGAGAGGGGAAGGTTATTCACACACCGGAGGTGTCTAGTCTCCCTTGCCTTGGCTCTTCCTGTGCCCTCTGTCTGAAGTAGCCATCTCCCTACATATTCAGATAAACCTGGACTCTGCTCCCATGTTCCTTCATCTGCTCACACTGATCTAGAAGTATTCACATGGCTCTCTCCCCTACTAGACAATCAGCTTCTCAAGGTTACAGACGACAAGCCATTCATCCATACATTTCATGTAATGCTTTGCTGTGTTCCTTGTCAAAAAAACTCTGCATGAATAAATAAACCAATGGATAAATTAATGAATGAGCATTAAGGCTAAGAAAGGCTTGTCTAGGCTGGCTGAGTGGCTCAGTTGGTTAAGAGTTAGCTTAAGAGCGCAAGCTCTGAGCAACAGGGCCACTGGTTTGATTCCCACATGGGCCAGTGACGCTGTGCCCGAGCTGAGCTGCCGCTGAGCTGCCAACAGGTGGCAGGCTGGCTCAGCTGGCGAGAACACATGCTCCTAACAACAAGACTGCCTGTTTGAGGGTGGGCTATGCCCGCCTGCAACTAAGACTGAAGTCGGCACCTTGAGAGGAGCTGCCACCCGGATGGCTCAGTGGATAGAGTATGCGCTCTTAACAACAAGGCTGCCAGTTTGACTCCCGCACGGGATGGTGGCTACACCCACTTGCAACTAAGATTGTAACACAGCACCTTGAGCTTAGAGGCCATGAGCTGCTGACGGGCAGCCAGATGGTGATGGCGCCCTCCACAACTAAGATTGAAGAACAACAACTTGGCTGGTCCCTCTCCCTAATTTCCCAACACTGTTCCCCTCCCTCAATTCTCCAATTTAAAAAAAGGAAAAAAAAAAAAAGCTTGTGTACATTTTAGACACAGGAAACTACTTTAGTGTCTCCAACACAAGTTTCATCACCACCTCACCTGAGAGCTGTTGTCTATCCATGGATTGTAGCCCTGATCAAGTGGTACTGGTACTGTGTCTATGTGGATTCCTACCCAGCCCCCACTAGACTGAGAACACCTCAAGGATAAGGACACTGGCATGTAGCAGGCCCAGAAGAGGAGCTCAAGCCATTTCTGTGGAGTGAACGAGATCACAAAACTGTGATTTCTTCAGTTTTCCTTTCCAAAGTTTACTTTTCAAAAGATGATTACAGGCAGGGCACTCCACGGACCACTGTACTTAAGAGACCGCCTTGTAAAAGTAGTCTGGGAGAGCAGGACTAACCTTCCCCACAATCCCCAAGCTTGCCCCAGTGGCCTACTTGATTCAGGTACTCTACAGAAGCTTTAAAGTTGTTACCTAGCACCCAAAGCAAAGTGACTTCCAAACTCACCTATCAGCACTCCATCAACATTTATGGAACACACGGGCTGTACTTATTGGCAGTGGATTTCTCTTTAGCTATTTGTAAGTCATTTTTAAGAGTTTTGTAATTGTTTCTCTACATAAATCACAGGATCCTAAAGGGAAGGACCCCTGAATTTTCTTACGCTGGATCCCAGCTGGAATGCCAGCAAAATGCTCTGGTTCTGGATCTTAGGGTCTACTGCCAAGGATTCAGCTCAATTCAGAAAGCATTTACTGTAGATCTGCTAAGTGAAGGAAGCTGCATTTGCATTAGGAAAAAAGGTGAATATAAATAAAGCTCCATCCTTACCCCCAGAAAGCTTATAATCTTGTTGGGAGAAAGACAGATAAGTAAGTATGCTTGAAACAAAGAAAACTGTAGCAGCTTTTCTTAAGAACAAATGATCTATTAAATAGTGTAAAGGGATTGAGTTTAATTTCATAATCTACTGTACATTCAAAGAGTTGAAAAGAGTTTTGATAGGTGTCTAGTTTCTTTCCCTATAACCAATGGAATGTCCAAGAACCAGGCCCAAAAGTACTCGTATGTTATCTGACCTGGTCCTTATATTCTTAAGTGTGTATTTGTATGTGTGTGGGGGAGAGGGTGAGTGGGGGAGGGGGGGATATTCCATAATGTTTACCCAATAGTTTTATCATCATCATATCCTGTCATAAGTTACACTCCCATGTAGTCCGGGGGTGTTGCTGTTTACTACGTTATATGTAACTTCATTTGCTTAAAATCTATAATATCTTCCTTTGGCCTATTGCAGCTCTTTTTTCTTTTCCTTATAATAGATACCTCCCAATTTTAATTAATTTTGATGTTCTGCTTTGAACTCACAGTCCAATCAAGTAGGAATGGTCCTAAATTATAAATAATAAACAAGAGTTCATCTGGCCCCCTAAAAAATATTTACAACATTATTGATTATATTCCCCAGACTGTCTTGTCTATCCCTGATTCATGTCTTGTTAGGGAGACCACTTCATAGTCAGTGTAGAGGCCTGATCACTGCGCTGTATATCTGAAGCTGA
>NW_017731595.1:113307-121325 GCF_001890085.2 Hipposideros armiger
AAAAAAAACTATTTCACATCTTACTTGTGGTCCCACCTATACTATTCCTAGCTTCTCTTTCCTTGTCATGCCCAAGAAGATACTGAATGCTATTTTTTTCTATACAAAGAGCATGCAACTACTTCTGGCGTGAGGGAAGGATGCTTCAGGGTAAAGGTAAGAGAGAATATAATTGTTACGTTGCAAATCATCTTCATTATTTTTCCTTAAAGAAACTTCCTGCTAAACTTCTGGAAAATAATTGCAATTATAATCTAACCAACTTCTCTCTAATATCATACAGTTGTCCATCCAAAAGAGTTAAGATATTTCCTACCCTATTTTAGATCTGTAAGGCTCTTCTGTAGGGAAGAGCATTCAGTTAAATTTGAATTCCAGATAAATAACAAGTAACTGGCATAAGTATATCCCAAATGTTGCATGAAATATACTAAAAAAAGTATTTATCTGAAATTCAAATTTACCTTGGTGTTCTATGTTTTTTTTATTTGCTAAATCTGCCAACTGTATTTATTTGTATCTCAAAATTGAGTTTTAATTAATTTACAACAAAATTTGGGAAGAAGTTTAGTATGATAGTCAAGCAGGGAGCTTCTGGAATCATATATAAAATAGTTTGCATCCTGTGTTTGTTTCATACTGTGATAATAATTAGGGCTTTTTACAAATATTCCGGTATCCCTCTCAGGATATAAGGTACAAATTTGTTTCCTTTCTCTAGTTTAAATTAGGTGTAGCCAATTAGCTTTGGCCAATGAAATGGGTATGGGCCCCTTCCCTTTTTTCTCCCTTAGTAACCATACATCCAGATGCCAAGGTGGAGACTCCGTTAGTTCGGATCCTGAGTATCTACAATAAGCAGGGTGTCTTACAATGAGCAGGTAGCATGAATGACAAACACATTTTGGGGGTCTAAATTAGTGAAATTTCTAGGATAACCTAGATTTTATGGGGAAGGGCATTGAATTTGAAAGCACAAGTTCCACACTTAAATCTTAACTTTTTATTTATTCACTTTGTGATGTCTGGCAAATTTCTCCACAGGTCTAAACATCAGTAGAAGAATGGTATTTATGATTCTCTGTCAACCTAAGATTCGCTATAGTGAGCACTTATCAAATATTTGTTGCATGCCAGAGTTGAGAGTGCTGTGAAGAATACAAAATCAGAAAGATATATCACTTCACCAAATGACAAAAACGAAACTAAATCACAATAAGAGCCATAACACCTTTTGTGGACTTTCCACATGCTAGACACAGTTATAAGCACTCTACAAATATCAACTCATCTTATTCAACAACGCTTTGAAACAGGTGCTATTATTATTCTCATTTTATCCATGAGGGGACAGGAAACTAAGTGGCTTCCCTCAATTGAGAGCCTCCATTATAAAGGTTTGGTAATGGTATCAGAGCTATTAAAAGGGATTAGTGATGACGAGATAAACAGCATCAGCCACAATATAAATCAACACATCAATTCTTCCATTGATATAGTTTTAATTTTATTCTTTTTTTGGGGGTGGTGGGGGTCAGTTGAGTTTAATGAGCGGCCTAGTGATTTACTGATGCTGCTTACTTTCATTGCAGAGCCTTTCTCTTTTAACCCTGATGTTCTTTCTTAAATTAAATCCACATTTCCAATATTCTCTTGGATAATTTCCTATGGCTTGATAACTCAGATTTATTGTGTCCACAAACAACTCATTTCCTCTCTTTCTGCTTCTAATAACTTCTCCATTTCTGTGAATGGAATGATCATTAATGTAGGTATCCAAAGTTGAATGACTGAACTTAGAATCCTCCTGCTCCCCCTCCCAACTGTTCTAGAGTGGATTTCTTTTTTACTTTTCAATTACAGTTAACATACATTCTGTTAGTTTCCTGTGTACAATATAGTGATTAGAAGTTTACATAACTTATGAAGTGATCGCCCCGATAATCTAGTACCCATCTGACACAATACACAGTTATTACAATATTATTGACTCTATTTCCTATGTATTTTTCATCCCTGTGACTGTTTTTATAACGGGCAATTTGTGGAGTGTGTTTCTCTATCCCTTTTCTCACATTTGCCCTATCTTTCCACACCCACTGTCAATAAGCTGCTTTAGATTTTTCCTTCATCTTGTTTCTCCTCTTGCTTTCCCAGCTACCTACCTTCTCACCCTACCTCTATTGCCATCCTGTTCTAAATATATTTTACCTATACTTCCCTGCCTTTTCTTCCTAAAGGGTAGCTCTACCTTAGTATCCTACTGCAAAGATTTACGAGTTGATTTTTGCAAATGCATTTATCCTCTCATGCTTCATTATATGTCTATGCACTTAAGATTCAAAGAGCCTGGACTCAACTTTGGTTTTTAGGCATGGCCTCTTTAGACAGTTATTAGAAAGTATTTGCAAGCTTCCTTTTCTCTTCCCTTATAACCCTCAGGCCGAGATCTGTTGTATTGCGGCAAACACTCCTTCTTTCCTACATTTACAAATAGAATGTTCACGACGACAATTACACCTTTCTATTCCTCCTCCATACTTACACTTTATCTGTGTTTCTTACGATCTCTGACTAATTTCAACTCTGCTCTGTCTCAACACCTGCTTTTCCTCTGAGATGATGAAACATTTTCACTTAAAATTCTACTCCTTCCTTTTCTGCAGCCCCACATGCAAAACCCTATTCTACTTCTGTTACATGGCACATCAAAGATACACATTGATCTCTATCTCCTCCTAAAAGGCATAAATCCACAAGGTTAAAGAAAATGGGAGAGTAGACAACAGCAGATGAAATATGTCAACAAAATTTTAGTAGCTGGAAAGCATGTGGAAAACTTAACAGATCAGAGAGAGTTAAAACATTAAATTGTGGGTTGTGTCTGAGAGGAGTAGGTGGTCAACAAAAGCCAAGCCAAATTATATGACAGAAGGAAATGCAATCATACTATATGGCATCTTCATCTATTAGCAATAATTGCACCATCATATGTGTAATATTGAATATTGATTAAATGAAAATTGTGATTTTAACTATATTGGAAATTGGGGGGTTGGGAACTGAGCACATGAATGTAGTATGAAAGAGTTCAATGTTTGTCTCCTATAGGTGGGTGCCAGTAAATGATTTCTACAAGTGATCAAGCAAAATAAATAAAAAATAAAAGTATGAACCAGTAAATTGAAACATTAGAATAGAATAAAAGAAAACTGCTGAAAAGTTGAACATGATTGCCTCACGGGAGCAGGAATAACTGCTGGAAAATGGCGGAGCACAGAATTGCTGTGTTTTGTTATGTCTTATAGAACCACTTGACTTCCCAAACTGAATATATGTAATACTTTTCCTTTAAAAGGAAACCACTTTACTCAAGTATAACAGAACATGCTTTCAGTATTTCTGAAATCATGAGCCTTTTCAGAAGTAAAGAGTTATTTAAAAAGTACTGATTCATAGGTCTCATCTTCAGGATTAAATCTTGTATAAAATTGTGACCATTTTATGATGATTTTGGTTGTAAGGCAATAAAATGTGTCTCCTGTGCTGAAAGAAGGCTCGCCCTGTGATAGTGAATGTGCTGTCTTCCACACCCCTTTCCACAGCCACAGTCTGGGTGTGGGCAGAGCTTTCTAGGTTTGATTCTCTCACAGTTATCCCAACACACCATCTAAATGGAGGGACATGAAACTGTGAGTCTAGAAACTTGCATACTTGCTTGGCACATACTTCTCCACGTCTCTGAAATGCCGTTCCTCACTCGCCTAGCAAACTCTTACTCGGTTTTTAAAATGTGGAGTAAATGTTCCTTCTTCTACAAAGCTTTCCCTTTTCAAATCATAAATGGTGCCCTCTCCCTATTTGCTTGATTATAGTACTCACAACACCACTTGCAACAAATGACCTCTCTACATGCCTTCCCCTTTATTAGACTTTGAGGTCTTTGAGAGAATCAACTGTATCTTACTTATTTTCTATTCACAGTGTCAAAAGTATTTATCAAGTGAATAAATAGATTCAGGAAATCAGGCAGCTATCAAATACCTGAAATGTGCATTAGCCATAGCCCGCCATCAGCTTGTATCTAAAAGTCTAACCAATGTAAAGATGCTGAGCTAAAATAACATACTTTCATTCTTAACACTGCATAAGAGACATGTTTCACAGACAAATACATCTGCGGTTAAAATAAGTATGCACTCTTGCCTTTATGAATCTCTCAACCTGTCCCAGAAAGTCTCCCAACTTTCTAATGACAAGCATCTCAATTGGAAAAAAAAGGGTCAGAGTGGTGGAAATAAGCAAGGAAGAACTGCCCGTCCAAATCATACATATTCCACTAAATGCAATGCAGAAATTCTTGAAACTCTTAACTCAATATTTGGTGGAACTTTGACAATTCTGAGTCAAATCATATGAATGCTAGTCTGTGGTAGAAGAAGACACAATTGTCTAGAATTGGCAGATGGACATGTCTCCTGATGAGCCTTAGCCTGCCTTTCCAAACCTATTTCCTTTCTCCCAGTTCCTGGCATCTCACTTCTTCCACAGTCACCTCTCAGGAGTCCCACTGCTTATTTTCAGCTGCTTCAACCTGGCTTGACTCACAAGACAGCTGAAAACTATGCCTGGTTGTATTCCCATACCAGAAACCATATCATTAGTGAACTAAAGAGAGAAGAAATGGCCTTAATTTCTTTCTCTAAAGATATATCTTTTTCACTCTTGAAATTAATAAGCATGACTGGATGAAACACAACTATTAGATAAGGAGTAAAGGAATCTGAGAGTAAGTGTCTTTGGCCAGTTAATCCACCAGTTTTCTGCCACTGCAAAGATTAATCCATACATACAGAATGTCTCAGAAATGTAGACACAATTATAAGTATTTCTTAATAACTTGAGTGAATATGTGTAAGCAAAACTTGTTCAATGAAATAAGCCCTTTGACATAACAATACATTCCTTTAAAATATCAACATTCTGCTTTTGCTGATGTATTAACATGGGAAAGTTGGATGCATTTAAGTGGGATATTATATATTGGGTAGGGGGACTTGTAGCTATTTTGTACAAAGTATTCTGCAAGATATAACTATTAAGATTAACTGTGTAGAAAATCCACACAGATAATTAATAGGCTCAAATCACCAAGTTAACTATTTTTCAACCCTGTGTTTTCCACTGTGTAGACAATATTTGTAAAAAGTGAAGGCATGAAATGAATAGTGATCCTATTAATCTATACAGGCAGGAAAACCTGCCTAATTTAGCCCATAAATGCTAGTAGGCATCATGGTGCAGTGGGAAAAACAGGTGTTGGAACCCAAAGGACGTAGGTTCAAGTTCTTTTAGCCTCTCACTTTATCTTCAGAAATAGGAAAAACACAAGAAGCACTATATTGAGCATTTGAAAGAGAACACTTAGCATACATTAATAAATAGTGGTGATTGGTCCAAACTATATCACAGTCCTTCATTGTATTTTACCCATGTACACACAGCCCCAAGTTACCGTGGAACACCATGTACCTTAACATTTGCTACAGCATCTTTCATAGTATGTGTGGAGACTGGGTGAATCTTCTAAAAACTCCTTTTTCTTCTTTCACTAGGTTCTTTTACATAAGCATTTTTTTTAAATGAATCCCCCCCAGCCTTTCCTTATGGGTTGTGCCCCCGACCTAATTACATAAGTACCTGATGGGCTGGAACACTTCCAAAAGGGCCTCTTAGGAAAAACAATCTGAAGGGTTTTCTTCCCCTTCTTTTGTAATTACATAATTACTCAGCTGACTAATATGAGTCACCGTGTACCATTCTAATCTCCCAGGCACAAAATAGTTTTATTATTTTCCTTGGAACTACCTAATTACCCAATGGATAGCAATAACTCCTGGGCTCTTTTCAGTAAGTAATCTGTAAAGCTCAAGGCTGGAATTCCTCCAGAAGTCTTTGAAAATACAGGAGGACTTGGAATAATATTATCAAGCGCCATATGAGAGACACTGGAGTTCCTGGTCACAAGGGTGGTCCAATGATACACCACAAATAAATGCGGAGACAAATTGTAAGACTCTGAGCACAAGATAAGTTAATGAGGCAGATTCTCCCTGCCGGGTCCTAGGAAATGTGTTCTTGAGCCAGAACAGAAGCGGTTGAATGCACATTTCGTTAAAAAAAAAAAAAAAATTGCAAGCATCCCAGATGTATGTTTATTTATTAATAAATTATATGCATCAACTTAGGTTGACCCATATATTAAGTATTATCAAAGCTTAATTCATATTTTGATAAAAACATAAATGCTAATAGAAATTATAATATTTTTCCATATCCCAATAGAAGCCTGGCATACCCTGTTTTGGAGAATATTGCTTTCCACAATACCAAAGTCTCCAATATGTTCTAAAATAGGTCTATGACTGACCCGTACATGCTCAGCATCTATTCACTTAGGACACTACCTATTTTGAGTCTTCTCTTCCTTTTTTAAAGGGATGTGCAGGAAAGTCATACAAACCTGTGAACACATCTGTCTACCCCAGGGTATATTCCAGTGGATAATCAGAAACCAACAGGCACAGCAGTCTTCTCTCCATGTCTTTCCTGACTTTCTTCTTCCCCTGGTTTCCCATGTAGCCCCAGGAATGGTGGGTTTATGGAAGCCTCTTTCTGGCCTAAAGTTTAAAGTGTTGGGCAGGCTACATGATTTACAAAGCCAACATGTTGGTCTATGCCCTGGGTATGATGGATTTCTAATAAAAAGAAACACATATTTATCCAAGCTATTGAATAGCTAGGTCTAATCAATATTAAATCTGATCAAGCCATTTTCCAATGTATAATAAAATACTAAGTCATGTTCATAAATTCAACTGTATTTAGAACTGTCTTCTATAGTTCATAGTTATCAAAGCATTTTAAGAGGCTACATTAAATTTTATTTAGAACTAAAAAATATTGAACCTAAAGAACTCCTGAAGATTCACGAGTGCAGCTGAACCTAGGAATATGCTTGTAATTTACTGAAGTAATTATTGATTCAAGCTCATGACAATGGATTTTATATTCCAGAGATTCACAGCTCAAATTTTTAAAAAGTTTCATGGACATTATAAAAAATTAATCTGAAAAACTGTTCCATCAAGTCTGATTCTTCTGGTGCATAAACCAAATCACACACTGGTAGTAGAAGTAGCAACACTAAAGTCGTTTTGACAGTTGAACACAAACAGAGGCCCCAAACAATGAACACACAGAAACAGGACACTCCCCTGGAGGGAGGCAGCTCTGTCTTTGAATGTCTGGAAGGGAGCCAACAGGCTGTCCATTAACTTAAACCTCTCAGATACCAACAGTTAGCTCACATTCTCTCTCGGAAGGGTCGCCTGATCAACATCCTCTTGCCCTGTCTCAGACCCCCAAGTCTTTCTCAACTTTGTTAATTAGGGGAGAGAAGAAAAGGAGAGGAAAGCCAGGAAGCTTACTGATACATGTGTATGTATAAATGTACACCATCTCACTCCCTCCTTCTAGCTTGGAAGTTTAAGACCCTCCTTTCTCCATAGGATAGCTGGGCAAGTTGTATTTGAAGGAGGCACTCTACCCAGGTGGATTCCAACTTTTAGACCAATGATTTCCTAGAAACAGACCTGACATCTTTCTTCTTCTCTTCTGAGACCTCTTGGTACCAACATACTAGACTTTGCAGATTTTTGAACTTTATCTTTCAAAAGTTATTGGTTATAGTCCATTCCTCCAATTAGAACAAAAATGTTTGAAGGACTTTGATTATAAAGCTGATGACGCCCCCTGTCAGCTATAAACTACCAGAGGCAAACAGGGAACTCACTGAGAATAAAGGAGATGAATAGAAGCAGATTGGACTGCTGTATGGGGGACTGAGAGTTTCAAAGACTCCAGGACTGGCCTTGCATAGTCAGTTGACTATTGCTTCTTACAGATCCTACTGTTACTAGGAAGAAGTTTTATGTAGTTGTAGAATATTTCAGCAA
>NW_017731595.1:128356-132005 GCF_001890085.2 Hipposideros armiger
AAAAAAAAAAAAAAAGGCCATCAGAGACCTCAATATCATGTCTCAATTCCGTCACCATAGAAACATCCAAACTGAATAATTTGCTCCCCAAAGAGCTCCACCTTTTTCCACTTCATTTTGTCTCTGTTGACAGAATTTTTTTTTTCTGCTGCTTCCACAACATTTCAGACCAGAAAATAAAAATGTACCTGCAGCCCACATTACCATAAATGCCCCTGGCCTGGCCTTTAGGGCTTACCTTCAGGACATCAGGACAATGTCATCATTAAGCTGACTTTCTCCAGTTAACATCTATTTCTGTTATGAGCCAAGTAAAACTCTTCTCTGAGCAATTGCCTCTCCACTTTCCATTCCAATCTACAAGATGGTTTTGCTTTCCATCCAGCTAAAAATGATGTATAATTAACTCTCCCAGAGGCCACATCTAATTTTCTGCAAAAAGTCTGCAATGATTCTCCACTTTCCCTATTTTTCTCCAAAGATGTGTCTATATCCCTACTTGATGCTTTTTCAGACTGGGGAACTTCTCTAACAGGGAGAAGACTCAGGAAGCCAAAATCACCTACAGTGCACAAACTTCTCCCTGCAAATGAACCATAGTGAAGGAGGCAAAGAAAGCAGGTCTCAGCTTTCATCCCCAAATGGTTTCTTAGGTTTCCATAACTTTCAATAATGCATAAAACAATAACAATAATATCCACTGTGTGCTTTGTTATTTAATGTCCATATTCACCTAGAAAGTGAGCTGCAAGATCGTCTGTCTCACGACTGTGTCCCCATTCCCTGGTATATTTCTTGCCACATTGGAGGCCCTTAATAAGTATTTGTTGAATTAAAACAATTAATAAATTAGAAAATGCACCATTTGAACCAAAACTCCCTCTTTCCAGGTTTACACAGAACAACACATTTTTCATCAACAGGATAAAAAGCCTTTCTGATTGGCCTCATCACTGCCATATTTAATTCATAGCCCATTTTCCATTGAGATTTGGTCTCAACGCAACCATTTTTCTGCTACTAAAACAGGACTCAGCATTCCTGGTTTCTCACTTCTTCCCTGCCTCACCCTGCTTTGTCTCATACGTATCCCTCTAATCAAGTAGAGAGTGCATGAAATATGGTATGTGATCACATTAGCACAGCTTTATTTTGATGTATTTATGTCAAGCCTGTACAGACAAGTAGAAAGAGAACTGAAAGAGAAGCTGGGAAAAGACTGCCAGAAATTAGGTCAACAAATAACTTCAAAGTTTACCTTCCTATTAGTTCTAAACCTTTTAAGCAAAGTAGCTGCTCTTTTGTCTATAGGTCAAAGCCTGAACCTGAATTAGGGGGGGAAAGGCAAAGCAAATCCCTAATAGAACATTTTTCATCCTATGGTCTCAGAGATTAGATTTCTTTCTATTTCTGCTTAAAACAACAGAGGTTTATGCCTCCTTGTCTTTCCAAATCATACCCTGAGGTTGGCAATAAGGCTCCAGTTGGTAGTTAATAAATCTCCAGTAATGTATCGACCACTCTTCATGCTTTTTTCTATTGTTCTTAAAACATAAGAACTGTCTCATTATGTTAAGAAAAAAAGGAGAAGTTTCCACACTTAAATGCCAACNCTCTAGGAAGAGAAATGTGGAAGTTTATCATTAGAACCTCTTACCCTAGTGGCTTCTGATGGTTACTCCCCTATCATCACATTGTTATATTAGGAAAGTTCATCCAATTCTATAACACTGCCCTTATGTTTTCAGCATTTTCATCTGTGCAGACATTGGATGAGGGACATCTGAAGCTGTGGCCATACAAGCAACAAAACATGACATCAGAATCAAGCAAATGGTATCAGGTAATGGGGACATGGTAGTTAAGAAGATATTCTTGGAGCTCATATGCTAGGGGTGCATGGGAACTTAATAATTAATCATATCATTGATTATATTGTTATAACTGCTTTAAGTATTAGTTGGTGTCTGTGAAGTGATACAAACCAGAGTTCCTCAAAGTGACATTTCTATATCAAGCTGTCTCATCTAATAGAAGACTGGATATTAATTTAATGTCATTTTTCTAGACTGAGCATGAAGTGGCATCCTCAAATAATAAGGGCCGGCTCAGAGCAACTGGTCAAGAGCAGACACTATGGCATTCTACAAAGCCGAGGACTGTGGAGCTTAGTCTTGGTCTGAACACAGCTTTAGCACTTAATCTACATTCCCAGTGCCTTCACTAAGTATTGCAGTATGATCTCTCTTTAATCAGTAGATCTGTTGGTAAACAAGTAGGGCCGGGGAGGGTTGCTTTGGCCATGAAATGTTTTAAAAATACTATAAATCACTGCCAAAGCTTAAACATCAGATTTTTACATACACAGTTACATACACAGACTGTTTTTGTTTTTCAAAAAATGAGAAGGCCTGACAATGCTCCCATCAATTGGCTGGTACACAGTAACATTCAGCTTCCCTTTAAGATGGGGGCGTGCCATCCACTTGACCATAGGCTCTTCCACTCCCGATGTTCCTGCACCTCAGGAGTGGGGGAGGTGGACGTTGCTGGCTGACTCCACATGCCCTGCATTTGGAGGCAGCTGCTTTGTAAATGTCAAGCTTTAATTGCATCATTAATTCAGACAGTTCAGGCTTTTCAGTATTTTGCATTCCTTTGTTCCATTGATGCTGTATTATTACGTTGACTTCACTTAACACCTTTATTCATTAAGCCATGCATTTGTGCAGCAATCCAAGTATACCTGCAACTATTTATACATTTATTTATTCCATAGGTATTTACCTAGTATTTTATACTAATTGAGAGTTAGGGGTGGGCAAATAGATGAATGAGGTACAATTTCTCTGTCCTCAAGAACTCCAGAATCTAAAAGAGAAATCTAGAGTTGAGGAGAGTAGCGGAGATTTTAAAAATTCTTAGCTTGAGAGCCATGTGTCAGGGCCACAAATTTTGATCTTCTACATGTTGTAGGAGGACAAGGCTGAGACCTTTTATTTTGTCACATCCTCCCTCTCATTTGTTCTCTTCTCCCCCACCCCACAACCCATGCCCCCTTTAAAGAGGTGAGGCAAATTATTTAAGCTAGGTGTCAAAGAATAGAATATACATTTGAGAGCTAGACCCATGGATCTGCTCTACAAACTTTTCAAATGCAAGCACTTAATGATGGTGTCAAGGAATTTAAATATTTAAATGGTAAACGGCAATCAGGAAAAAAAACCCCCAAAAAAACTTGTGAAGAAAATGTATCACTAGAAAAATTAATCCAGCATAGAATGTTAGAGCTGGAAGAGACACTTCATATTTTACAGGTGGGGAATTTTGGAGTGAGTAAGTGATATCTCTCAGGCTTTAGAGACAATTAGCAATAGAACTCAATCTCAGATTTAAGCATCTCCAGATATTTCTGTTTGTTTATTTTAAAATATCAAATAGCCTTACAGACCATCCAATAATTCCACTGCCCACCACCCCATCGTTTTTAAACTTCTAATGGTCAAGCAAAATTCATCGTAAAATTTTAATTATTTAATAAATTCAACAGATATTTATTGAGTTCCTTCTCTATGCCAGGCACTGTTCTGGGTGCTTGCGATGCAGCATGAACCAAACAACAAAACATCCCTGCCCTCATATTCCAATG
>NW_017731595.1:134015-160121 GCF_001890085.2 Hipposideros armiger
CACAACGACCTATATATTATAGCTTAACAATGTGTGGGGGTTGGTCTCCTCAAGTGTATGAGTCTAATTTAATAATGGATATCTTATTTTCTTATCTAAGTAAGAGAAACTTGAGGGTACATTCTCATGTACCCTAAGGATGTTACTACGTCTCCTAGTTTGTGCATTGGAAAATTTTCGTGTATAAATGTTGTGAATGGCAGTATTCCCATTTTATTTGCTCTATATTATGATGTACATGTTATACACAGCTTCACTTTTACATAGATGTCTTAATTTCCCAGAGATTCAACTCACAGAGCATCTATCAAATTTCGTCATCAGAAAAATGGGGAAATTGAGGCCCAGAGATCTAATGTGACTTGTCTTCACCTATGCAGACCATTAGTGATAAAGGATTAAGACAGATTATGCTTTAAAGTGGGGAGTAATAAATAAATATATTTAAAATAGCTGAGTAAAACTGGAGAGGGTTGTAACCAACTTGAACCTCATTTTTTCCCATGTCTAAATGGGAAAATATCTACCTGGCAGGGTTTTTCCTTCCTATCTCTTGGAGTTTGAAAAAGAAAATTCCCCCGTCTGTAATTATTCCTTTTCGTTCCCTCAAATGGCTTTCCCAGTTAAGTATTACCCTTTCTTGTCTTGTGTCCAATTTTATATCTTTTCAGGATGGCTTCTGTGATCTTCCAACTAAGTTAGGTTCACAGACACTCAGGACGCTGTGTATGTCTCCACTATCATTTAATCACAATGGTAATGAAATCATGGGAGGGTGGGATTTACTAGGCAAAGACTTTCTGCTTCACTACAGTATAAGCTCTGGAAGGCAGCCAGCCTGCGTCTTTCTGCTTGTTTTCACGTGCTCTCTCTCTCTCGCCTAGCCCATAGTAGGTGCTCCATGAGTACTTGCTACATGAACACCACAGTATGTCCATATTCAGAAAATGAAAGTCAGTGTTTTGGTTTCTTCTCAGCCCTCCTGGCTGTTGAGCCAAGTGACACACACTTAGCTCTTTTCACCTCTCTTAGGTCAATTCAGTCCTCTCTTTGAAAATGACTCAGTTCATGGTTTCTGTGTAGTGATAGCAGCTTCCTGGTGTCGGCTGTTTTTTCTCTCAATTCAGTGTGAAGAAAACAATCGAGGAAAAGTCACTTCTGTGTTTAGCTCTTTTGGCAAAACAAACTTCCCCCCTCCCTTTTCCCCCCACCCTGCATTTGCCCTGAATTTGACTTCACCACAGTCTACATTAAGAACAGCAGCTAAACCTTCTTTGAAACTTTATTCACCATGGCCAACAGGAAAGAAGAAGAAAAAAAAAAAGAGCTGGTGAAATTCCTTTAAAATGCGCTTTAATCTAGCTGGAATGCCATAAATTGCTTCCAGATGTGCACGATACAAAAGTCAATCAAAGCTATTTATACTGACACTCTACAGTCCAAACAATCTGAAGCCAAATGCCATGTCTCCGCTTCAACGAAGCTATAAATGTCAGTTTTGTTGAATTTGGAGAGGTGTTGAAGAGTTCAGGCAAGTTGGAGTTCTTGACTCTTTTAGAGCCAGCAGTAATTTTGAAAGGGGGAAATAAAATCATGACACACATAAACGTTTGTAAATCCCCATTTTCACGGAGCATACCTGACACCTCTCATACATGACCTGGAAAGTACCACAGGTTTGACGGCAATACTCATTTTTAGAAGACAGAAGAATGCAGCTCTTGGACAAGAAACCAAAGAAGCCCAAAGAATCTGGCCAGATCCCCTAAGCCCCACCCTGAACACAGACAAACACACTTGGGAATCCATTGGCTGTGTGACTTAGAGTGATGCCTTTCGGACATCCTAGCAATCCCAGTGCTGTCCAAAGCAGCCCTGCATACAAAGACCGTTCATGCTGTTGGCACCACACTCAATCACTGGTGTGTGCATAGAGCCTGAGGTCCAGGAGGCTGAATGTTGGGTTTTGTCAATTAGAGATGATTGCTATCTCCTTCCACTAAAATGTAATCTAAGGATCTGTGTTTCTATCTTATTCAGCATCACATTCACAGTGCCTGGCACACAGTAGGCCCCTAATACATAATGTTGAAAGAAGGTATATTGAAAGGATAAGAAGACCTATGGGTCCAGGTGTTTCTTTCCAGGGGACATAGGTGAATTCAGAATACAAACTCCAGATATTTATGCAGTAAAATAGAGACAGCTTGGGCTTTGGGGCTGTAGACAAGCACTTTGGATTTACCTTGTGGACTAATGGTGGTGTGACGTTGTACATGTTTCCTCATGTTTTTGAACCTCAGTTCTCTCCACAATACAGCGAACTAACAATGTCTGTCTCATGAAACTGCCACAATGATGCTCTTCTTGTCTCATAGTCGTAGCCTTTGGAGTTCATCCCTTTCTTTTTTGCCCCCATGGCTGGCATGTCAAGTATGTGAAAAACAAAAGCAGCCAGAAACAACTCAAATGTGGAACCAGAAATAATAAAGAATTTAAAAGTAAACATGAGTCAATTTCCATCCACAGATTGGCATAGCACTGAGGTTGAACTCTATAAATTTTCCAATATTTGCAAACAGCAGTTTCATATGGTTTCATGTAATATGAGGATCATGTGGTGGACCATGTTCTGACTTCCACTGCCCTCCGTGGCAGCACACCATTCAGTACTAAATATAGAACCACCCTTGGTTGTTGCAGTCATTGAGAGTCACAGGCTATGGGTGTAGACCAGTGGCCTACAGGCCAAATCCAGCCACTGCCTGTTTTGGTAAATAAAATTTTATTGGAACACAGCCGCACTCATTGACTTACATATTGTGTGTGGCTGCTTTCACTCTACAAGGGCAGAGCTGAGTCCTTGCAACAGAAACTGTAGTGCCCGCAAAGCAAAAAATAGATTATTTACTGTTTGGCCCTTTACAGAAAAATCTGCTGATTCTGTTTATGAACCTAGGCTCTTGAGTTAGATTCTATTTTCCTGGACCAACTGCTGACTGCATCACTTCCTTTGATTTAGCTCAGGAAAGGTCCTTAACCCCCTTAATCTCAGTTTTTCATCCATAAAATGGAAATAATAGCTACTTTGTAAGACTGAATGAGATATAAAAAATAGGTATTAAAGTACTTAGCACAGTGCTTGGTACATGATAAAGGTTAAATAAATTGTAGCAGCATTATTACTATCAACTATCAATATTTCTTTACTTATAAGACATTATGTCACATGTGGAATCAATGGCAAAGAGCGTGCAGCTGTGCGTCAAGGGACAGTTCAGAATGGTGGGGGCCGTGGCATTCAGGAGAGTAGTTGGTCTAAAGAGGGCAGCCACCACTGAGCTCCAGCCACAGTTGTCACATGGGAATGCCAGACCACTGTTTCCAGATCGTCTGAAATTTCAAGCAACACTGGAGATTTGGATACTTCTGCAAAATCTCCTATTTTCAAATGCTGGTAACAGATTTTAAATGTTTAAAATACCTTCTAAGCCCAAAACCATATATGTAGTCTTGTTCTTGTTTTTATTATTGATGTGTAGCTGGGTTAAAAAAAAAAAAAAAACGGAAGGAGGAAAGTGGAAGGACTTTTTGTACCTGGCATGGAACACGGCAAATGTTTGTGTTGCAGTTCACCTGGAATATCTTTGTTCAACCATTAAAAACAAAACAAAACAAAACAAAAAACTATTTTGGTGAAGATTTTCTCTTTGCATATCTAGTTTTGTGCTATTGAACGAAAATTTGTATCCATCTTCCTCTGACTAGAGAAACCTCTGTCCATACACCTTTTCATTTACCCATACCCATTCAAGCATTTATTTTGCACCTACTCTGTGAAAGATGCTGCATTTTTAAGCTGTGTTGCCAAACACCTTCCAAACCACAATGCTTTGGTCCTCCTGACACACACCCAAGAGATCTGAGCTATATATCCAAGCCACCCATCCTTGGGCCCCATGGTGAGCAAGGGAGGAGAGGCTCAAACACACCCCCAGAGCAACTCAACTGCCGTAGTACAACTTGAAGATTGTAAAAATCAGTAATCTAGAGACATAGATTTAGCAACATTTAAATTGTCTACTCTTCACTTTCTCACGAGATGAGGTCTGGGAGAGGCCTTCATGTACTTTTTTTGAACATAAGTTTTTCAGTAATGTGAGATAGAAGGCTTGTGCAAATGCCTATTGTGGAATTTTGTACTCAGCCAACTTGGCTAAGCTGAAATTTGTTTCCAGAGCCCGTTCTCTGTATGGGTTCAAGTTATAGTTGGTCAAGAATAATTTGACTGAGATCCGGAAGGTATAAAAGAAGCAGCAACCACTACTTGGTGAAGCCTTTGTGTTTAGATGTGGTTCTGGCTTATCCTTACTCTCCTCCGTGCCAGCTCTTCTTCCTGACTATTGACCTGGTTGTTCAGCAATGTCCTCAGGCTCCTTGCTGATGCTGGGCAGTGGATCCACAGGTGGCAGCTGCACAGACGCAGCTTCCCTTAGCCCTCCTACGTACTTTATTTGCAGGCCCATGTTGGGGACTGGAGATGTTTGTGTCTTAGGTTTACTGATTGATATTTTCTCTGATTCACCATCTCTCCCTTTGAGACTTTCACTTCCCAGTTCCTCCCACAATGGGGTAAGATCTAATTCCTACAATAAGTCCCTTATCCCGAGACTCACAGTAGGCTCTGCTTTCCTCACTGAACCCTGATTGATAGTTTCCTTTTATAATAGTGATTGCTACTTTGCCGCTACCCCACTGCCTACCAGTTCATGGGGGATGGGAGTGGAAATTAGGAGGTGTAGTGCTCCCTTGTTCCTTAAGGTTCCAGAGCCTCATAATAGCATCCACTCAATAATTCTTGACTGAATAAAAGAAATAGAAACATTAATATGATGTGTACCATTAAACCATCTCTCTATTCTAAAAACAAAAGTACAAATCTTATTTGCAGCAAAAACCTAGGTGAACGCCTAGCAACCAGAAGACATTTAATAATAATACCAAGTAAATGAGTTGAAAGAATGACTTAAGCTGATGTGTGATGAATAACTTTTCAATTCAACTTAACACATTTCTTTGATTGTCTTTGGTTGCAAAATATTGTATTCATGGCATGAGGTAATATATTTTATGATTGAGTTGTTTTCTTTCGTATGATTGTAAACAATGCAACTACAACATAACCTTGCACTTTCATCTTTGTGAACTTTTGTGAGAAGATCTGTAGGATAAATTCCCAGAATTCAAACTGCTAGAACAAAGAGTGGGTTCATTTGCATTTCCTGCCTCTGGTACCCCATCACTTTGCCTTTTGCTGAAGCATCCTCCACCTATGCTCTACCAATTTACACTTCTACCAGAAGTGTATAAAAGCGCCTGTTTCCCCACACACCCTGACGACTGCTGTATATGATCAAACTTTTCTACCTCTGCCAATCTGATAGGGGATTAATGGCATATCAATTTGTTGTTTACAGGGAATATTGTTTTTGAATGCTCAATAGTGCCTGAAGTTCTCACCTCTGCTTCACTTCAGATCCACATAATCAATCAATAAACCAGTCTCATCCTGGGATGGGATTAACTTTATAAACCAACAAGGAATACTTAGCATTTATGTAGCACTTCAACTAATGACTGGAACTGGCTTTGAGGAAAAAAAAAGTGTTGCTGTTAATTATCATAGCCCATAGGGACATTAGCTTTTACTGTCTTTGTTTTACCATTCCTGTGGTAAGTGGAAGGTGTGGAAAGGCTAACTCCATTATGCAGACTATGGGTTAATTAAGATAAATAAGACAGTTCACTGATTGCGGATGTTCACTTTTACAATGCAATCTCAATGGTGGCTGTTGTCACCAACATTGGCTAGTGCTGGTAGCAGAGAAAAACAATTAGCAAATTTGTGAATTATGGCTCCATTCATAGTTTTGGGGGGAAAGAAAATAATTTTAGTTTAATTGATACTCTGCCTTGATTACCGGGTTAGTAAATGGGCGTGGATGTTTGGGGGGAAAAGGATTTAATCAGGACAAAATCTCCTGGGAATAATAATTTAACTATAACAATAGAATGTTAAGAAAAATCAAATGTATTAACTTTCTCATTGTGTTTTTTTCCTGATGCGAATCCTATTCAGGCCAGCCTTCTGTGTCTTGGTTTATTTTTAGTCTTTTAGTCCTGACATTCATTCCCTAAAACTGGAATAAGAGCTTGGAACAAGTTTATAAAGACATGGAATTATTTACAACTGCCCTTTTTAGTTGTTCTCCCTTCATACAGTAGTAAAACAAAAAAGATTAATATTCTCAGGTGTGACTAATGAAAACAAGTAGGCATGGGGACAGCCCCCTTCTAAGCTACTACCCCAAGTGCTCGCTACATAGTGAGGGCAGGTAGGAGAGTGTCCACTGGATAAGAGAAAGCTAGGGGTGAAGAGAGTAGGGGGACCTATTTAGTCTCTAATGCATTCTCTTTGTCATTGCATCTTCTCCCTGCACCTCCCTACTCTCCTCCCCAAATTTCCTACTTTAGATATTGGCAAGATATCTGTATTCTCAAGGTGGGGGGTGCTTATGACATGTCTTTTCATTCAAACAATCAGCTTTCTTTTCTTGGAGATTCGTAAGAAAAACTTACAGGCTAGGAAGAGGACAACAAACCTAGCTCAGGCCCTGGCCATCTGTCTGTTTCCTAATAGTTTCAGAGCGTGAGAACTGACCTGTGTGTATTAAGTAGCATTGTGCTAGTCCAGTGGTTCTCAATGTGAGTTATGGGGTGGGGTGGGGTGGGGTGGGGGGCAAGAGAAGCAATTTGGGCCTTCAGGGAACATTTGGCAATGTTTGGGCACATTTTGGTTGTCCCAACTTGGTGGGAGGGGATGCTATTGGCACCTAGTAAGTAGAGGTCAGGATTGATGTTAAACACCCTATAATACACAGGACATCCTTCACAACAGAAATTACCATGGCCAAAATGTCAACAGTGCTGAATCAGGAAACTCTACCATATCCCATCAAAACAAAGGTTTCATACTCCTGTGATAGAAGGTGACTGGGAAGAAGCTTCCAGAAAAAAAAATCTTGGGATAAGAATATTCAGAGACTGATTTTCTGCTGTATATCCCTATTGAAAGGAGAAAGAGGATTTTTTTGTTGGTTTGTTTTAAAGTTAACCAGCATATATTTTAATATCTAAACTGTACTGAGGAAAAACTAGAAAGAATACCCCAAGGCCTTAGCTGTTGAAGAACTTACATTTAGGGTTGTAGGAACCGGACAGGCACATTTGGTAAATTCAAGAGAGCTCCAGAACATGACATAAGTAAAAACCAGCTCTTCAGCAGGGCCTGATATTCTCCACTGCTTTTCCAGAAAGCTGCAGGCCTTCCTCAGTTATGTGACAAAACAGCAAATGCCCCTAGGCACTCCGGCTTCAAAAAAAGTGGAACTTCTCTAGGTCCCAATTTATTTATTTCGATAGTTGCAAGAAGGGGGCATGTGATACTATAATACAAATTATAATTTTACAAAATTAAACCTCAAGGCTGTTTTCCTCACTCAAAACTTTGTTAAACGTCTTTGACATGTTTGTGATTAAAAGCCCATAGATAGCCAAGTTTTTCAACAAAGCCAAATCTGTGGAAAAATATGGAATTAAACATTGATATTTTAAGTACTCATTCTTTGATTATATGTTTCAGAATCACATTCCCAACCTAGCTTAATAATAGCAAAAAGCAGAAGAAATTACTCGAGGGCGATGATTTTAAGAATAACACAAAGTCATCTCCATCTAGCATCGCTGGCTTTAACACGTGTAGGGGCTGAATATAAAATACAAGCTGAACAATGCAGCACTTTTCCTCTCCCCGATCTTTCTCAATCTCATACAGGCTTGAGCAGAAGATAATAATTATTTTCCAGTAACATAATAATAGAAAAGGTATTGACCAGCAATATAATCTACTTGATCACCCTGCAGGACTCCATTCTTAGCACTGAAAGCTCAATTTGATGGCATGAGATATCTGTCTCTCAGAGGAATAAAGGGCTTTCCAACTGTACTAGAACTGAGGGATGTGATTTGTCTCGCCTGACAACATATTCCATGAATCCCTAAATTCAGTATCCCTGCCTCATACATCACCAAGCAGATATTTTCACTCTGGTCCGGTTTCTTAGCCCTAGTATGTTCTATGGCAGCTAAACGCAACTGAAGGATGTCTGCCTTCTACTGTGTCCCATGTTAATTTCCTTTTCCCATTCGGATGAAATAGTAGCATGACCCTTATTGCCCATTCCTGAGATTAAAAGCAACACTGCTGTACCACACGTGACTTATTCACTGGTTTATGGACCCCGATTTCTCAAAGGATTATCTTTAATACACAAGGTCTCCTGGAGTGCTAAGTGGTGCTTCAGGGTGTCGGTGAAGTGGTTGAGAAATGGGTCAGAATCACATGAAGAAAAGGAAACTCCCCACTGGCCACACATTTTAAAAAGGCTAAGAAGGCTCATCAGTGAAGACCAAGGAAAAGGCTCCCATGGGCCATTTATCCATAAACAGAACTTGGAAATGCTTTCCACTTGGAATTTATTCCCAGGTCACTAGTTTTGAAGCTGTTATGCAAATCAGTTGGTCTAAACTCAAGACCAATTCATTTCCTTTATTCCTTATCTTTTGAGTTTAGTTTATTTATTGCTCGGAGCTTTTGCTTTCTGAGGAGACATATCAAGTCATTTGACTCTTGGGTTCTTCCACACTGACCTATAGTTTTATGAGAATCAGAAGGATATTAGTGGGAAAAGTCCTGGGGGACAGACGGGTTGCATTTTAGATGCAGCTTTCAGATGTGAGCAGGTCTTCCCCAAGATACTTTCCTGTTTTGTAAAATGCCCTCTTTATAAGTACAGAACCTGTCAGTGTCCAAACCAGCGTCATCCAATTAAAAATGATTCTAAAGTGACGTTGAAGTTAGACTACTGTGCATGGCAGTTAGGATTTTGCAAGGAGATCCATCCAAGAGCGTACCCTTCTTTCTGTGCTTCACTTTGGACAATGAGAAATAACATTGACCCTCTGATGGTGGCTCTCTGTGTCAGTGACACACAATGGGCTAGAACTGGAAGAGAAAAAGAGTAAGGGCAAGGTAGAGGGGGGGATGGTAAGGTCAGGAAGAGATGGGACAGTCGAACCTTTACTTGCACATAAATGGCTCTCCTCTTAAACCAGCTTTCCTCTCTCCCAACTATCCTTTATTCTAATATACTTGCAACCACAGAATCATTCTTTCTCACTGCTTTTCCTTCCTCTTCTAAATATACTAAACCAAACTAATGTTTTTCTCTCCCCAATGCCAATGCAACTACCCAAGTCCGTTATTTTAAATTACTCTTTGGCCATGCGAGTAACTCTCCCTCTTGCTGAACCCCATCATCTCCATAATTCTTAATGCATAAATCTGTGTGAGGTCCAAGAATTTGTATTTTTAGCAAGTTCTCAACTGATGCTGATACTGCTAGTTCAGGAACCTACTTTAAGAACCACTGGCCTAAAAAGATGAAAAATGCAATGAACGAATGAGAAGAAAGCCTGATCTGCTGCAGTTTTCTATAGTAGAGCATCCCATCAATGAACCTGCATCAGAATCACTACGAGGGCTTATTAAAACATAAATGCTGGGTTCCATTCTCAGAGATTTGTACTTATCAGGTCGGAGGGAGGGCCAGGGAATTTGCATTTCTAACAAACTGCCAGGTGATACTGATGTCACTGGTCCAGGAAACACATTTTGAAAAGCACTGGGGTAGGGATCATATCACAAAATAAAGTAGGTGGGGTAATCAACGTATTGTCAGCTGATTATTTTCATTTCTAGTTAATATGTTGTTACTTACAAGACAGTTTTGAAACAGTTATCAAGGCCTATTTGCAAAAGAGTCTGAAAAATCCATGAGCCAATGAAGGCCTCTGTTTTTTCAGAGAGGGTCTCACCTGCACAAAACCCTCATTTAAAAAAAACAAAAAACAAAAAACCTTTCAAGAGTACAGCAATGAGACTCCCTGCTGTGATGCAGTCAAAACATCAAGCATACGCTGAGTTTTCACTGCTGAACTGAAAGTAGAATTCCTCTGGGGTTGCCTGCATTTCTAATATAGTTCACATACATACCTGTTCTTCTAAGCCAAGTGCACGTTTAAACAGGTTACTTGTAATTGCTTCCAAGGGTCATAAGGGAAAAAAAGTGCCATGAAAAGAAATCTTTTTTGGTAAAAATCTTGCCAATATTAGAGACAACAGAATTGTGGGTTTTTTTCTTTCCATTAATGTATTTTCTGGGGTGACTATAAAATATGCAAGGGACAGACACACACAAACCTGACCTTCAAATGATTTTTGAAAACTGGTTTGTAGAGACAGAAATGAAAAGGACTTTAGCAATTATATAGCAAGTGATAAGATGCCAGAATTTCAGAGTTGAGAGGCTCCTAAGAAGCCATACAGAGGGTGTATTTTAGAGAGTGGGAAACTGCGGCTCAGAGAAGCTGTTCTTGCCCAAGTCACCCAGCTTGTTGGGTAACACTGGGATACGAATTCAGGTCACCTGACCCCAGGGCTGGCTTTTCCCATCACACTCCACTAATTTACAGCCTTATCTAAACTAGCTCTTCCTGCCAAACTCCGCTTCTATTCTCATTCATTCATTTTGGATACTTCCTGTTGGTTTTCGCCCATATCCTGTCAGTCTTCATGTCCAACAGACTCGCCCTTTATAATTGCAGAGGGAAGTTGTCCTTTTTCCATTCCTAATGATAGAATTCTATTACGTAACAGCTACATGACACAGTGGTGTGTCGGAAGTGGTTTGTCCTCTCTCTTGAGAATCCATTGCTAAATCTTCACGATTTTTGTTAGTTGATTGTTAAGCAGTCATTAGTAAAACTTAAATGATATAAACTTACAAAAAACAAATGATATTAATAACAAAGAAAAAAAGATTGAAATTGCATTTCTTCCTAATTATTTTGTTCCATTTTACTATTGTCTACGGTCGAGGTTATTTATGTCGAGTGTGTGTGGATGGTGGCATTGCTGCACCATGTTTGTTACTGCACATTCCATCCAAAGTCCGTGTTCAGTGATGTCATGTTGGGAACCTGGAATCAGCCATGGTGGGAGTGTTTCCACCACAGAAGTGGCAAAGGCTAGAAGTAAACATTTTTCTCTCTAGAGAGCTATTTGTTGACAATTTACCAGTGCACCACTTGTTATGGGCTGAATTGTATTCCGCCCTTGCCCCCCTCCCCCAATTCACATATTGAAACCTTAATTCCCAGTACCTCAGAGTGTGACTCTATTGGAGATAGGGTCTTTAAAGAGGTAATTAAGGTGAAAAGAAGTCACATTGGTAGGTTCTAATCCAATCTGACTGGTGCCCTTATAAGAGGAGGAAATTTGGACACATAAGGGGACACCAGGGGCATGCAAACACAGAGAAAAGGTTATGTGAAGACATAGTGAAAAGGCAGCCATCTGCAAGCTATGGAGAGTGGACGCAGAAGGAGCCCAATTTACCAATACCTTGATCTCAGACTTGTAGACTCCCAAATTGCGAGAAAATAAATTTCTGTTGTTTAAGCCATCCAGTCTGTAGTACTTTGTAACGGTAGCCCTAGCAAACTAATATACCACTGTATTAGGACCTGTTCACACATAGTCCTTACCTTGATATCCTTGATTTCTAGGTTTTATAACTCCTTTTCCCTCATATCTCACAACCTTATACTTCTGTATCTAGGAAGGCCCAAAGTTTTAAACAAATTTATCAAGAAAGGAGGAGTGGGGGTTGTTATCCATAAGAGGTTAAAACTCACTTTATGCATTTCTCCTGTCTCATCTAACGTGCACCTGGTTCTGACAGCACAGACTATCAGTTTCAATATTTTGGAATTGCAAACTCTTAGGGTGAATCATAGGACACCGTTGACATCTTACCGTTTTTTGAGCTATAAAAAGGACAATGTCCTATGGTTCAATTCAATAGAATTTGACTGTGTAGCTTGGATTTTCCTTCATATTTCTTATTCTTAAAATGGTTTTAGAAAGCTGAAGATTATGAATGAGAGTCATATGATCCACAGACAAATACTGTTTGCTCTCCAACATATTTATTTGCAATATTAATTAGCCCTCCAACATTTAAAAATTGAGCAAATACCCTAAGGACTTTGAGATTCCCAGTTTCCTTGAGACATGGGCAATCAGACAATATTGTGCCCATGCTCCTCATGGCAGTGGTCCCCCAAAATGGATCACTCTTCAGATTGCCATTGTCCCTTACACAGGCCATGTTGCTCATTTGTAATTTCTGCCTGGCCTTAGGCATATCTTTGTTGCTAACTCTGAAACATGTAGTTCTGACTTTAATTTTCTACTACCTTGCCTGTCTTGCATCTCATCCTTCAGTCAGATACACACAAAATGAGATAATGAATCACCTTGGGTCAAAAGTGCAAGCCCAAGGGCCGGCCGAGTGGCTCAGTTGGTTAAGAGCTCGCTCAAGAGTTTGAGCTCTGAGCAACAGCGGTTCAAGGCCAGCCCGAGCTGAGCAGCCGCTAAGCTGCCAATAGGTAGCAGGATGGCTCAGCTAAAAAAAAAAAAAAAAAAAAAAAAAGTGTAAGCCCAGAAAGGTAGGTTATCAGGACTTAGCACAACCCAATAGGGTTAAATTTGACATGATACAAACTTTACTTCATATCTGCAGACAAGTCAAAAGGAGAAAGGCTCTGAGACCCAAAACCATCTGGTCTCAAAGTTATTAATGAAATAATTTGTTTGCATCTCCCATGAGCATTTGCTATCATCTGAATACAATTAAATGGCACTTAAAGTTCATCCTGGAAGTGCTATGTAGATAAAAATGTCATAATTACTATATTTCAGAAGGACAACATCAAAGGAGAAACATCAAGTCTTTACTCATATGATAGCTTAGAACTTTTATTGTCAGATATGGTTTTCTCTAACCAATTTTTCTTTTCTTTTTTTTAATTTGAAGATTTCATTTAATTTCTTATCTTGCTGCAGCTGAAATCACTGTCTAATGGCTTTCTAGCCTGTTAGGTTATTTCTCCTAATATTTAGAGATGATATTAGGTTGCCTTATTGATGAGAAACTTCTCTTAGGCCTATTTTCTTATCTGCAAAGAAGATAAATAGAGATTGATCTCAAAAGCACAATTTGTTGCTTAATTAATGTTCAAGGCAGTCTCTATAATTACTCTCAAATGTTATTACTTTTTATCATGTCAGCTTATATAGATTAAAAAGTACAACATAATGTATCTTCACAGTCTCAAAGTTAGAGCAACACACTCTCAGAAATATTTCCAAAGTATTCTCTGATAGTTTCATTGACTAAAAGTCAATATATATCAACCAAATGATTGCATTTTGGTTGTATCTACTAATCACACAATCATTTAAAAAACTAACGAGAAAAAATAGAACTATCCTGGTTTACTTGGGGACGCAAAGAAAAATCTACAAAAATCTTATGCATTTCTGCACATTTTAATTATGTTAATTTTCTAATTTGAGAGTAAGGGATTAGGCTGTTATGGAGGGCTCATTGGAGAGTGTGTTATTATCGCTGATTAATAATGGAAGGCTCAGACATTAGATAATTCTTAAGGAGTATCAAGCTCTAAGTCCAATTCCTTTATTTCACAGATGTAGAAACCAATGTCTAGAGAGCTGCCATGAGTAGTTCAACACAGATAATGGTAAACTTGAGTCCATGATAACAACACACACATGTACATGCATACACACATAGTCACACTCATATATATCCTCTATGTATCCTTAAACATCCACATCTAGACAGATTTCTGCATATTACTTTTTAATTTACTCTAAATTAATTTCTCAAGATCATTATGTTGTCATGTTAATGACTGTTTAAATGGCTATTCTAATCTACTGAGGTTTCGCTAGATTAGCTCACATAAAGAACTTCCAACCTATCCTTTCATTGTTGTGTTATAGATCAACATCAATGTACCACATTTATATTTTTCATGCTCTCATGACTAATCATAGTGGCAAAAATCCATCCCAAGTCCCTAATAATATTGACCCAGAGCCTACAAAGCCAGACTTTAGTTTTGGTTGAGAATATGCTCCCTTTGTCATAAAGCCGTGTCACCTACATTCCCTTTGTGCTGGAGCAAACCTGGGCTACATCAATGTATCCTGTAAGTGCTCATAAATACATACTAAGCTCTTAGTCTCTTCATTTAATCAATAAAAAGGCAAAGCCAGCTTTCATCTCAACTTCAGTAAAGAAGAGAAAACCGAGCCCATCATTTTAACTGTTAGTCAATTAATCAATCTCCTATTCAAGTGCTTGAAAATTAAAAAAAATAGGTTTCTTGATTAATCAGACCAATGCTAAGATTGTGGCCAGACCCTTCTCACATTCCTGGGAAGTATAATGAGTCCCCCCAGTTTTGAGGAATAGGTTACATATCCCCAAAGCTCCTAACGTTGTGGTGACATCGGGCTTTAAAACTAGGCCTACTATGAACTTGTAGGCCCAGGCCAGCCACGAAGCCACAGAAAGAATCGCCTTTTCTCAAAACCTAGAGCTATCCTGGGCTACTCTAGTAGCCTCCTCTCCGAATCCATCTCCCTTCCTTTCTACCCATTTGCCCCTCTAATCTGCGTTCCATGAGGCAACTAGAGTGTTCAGAGCAAATCTGACCACCTCATCTCTCTGCTTGAAGTCTTATGATTATCTGTTGCCCTGAGTGTAAAGATTAACCCCCAAGGTTCTGCTTTATCAGGCTACTCCTTGCACACATGTGCCCTCATCTCATCCAATTGCCTATTCCTTTTGCTCCAGCCATACCTGCTCCTTTCATAAGCTCTTCCTCGCCAAGTTGCCCTCTGCCACCAGATCTTTGCACTGTGCTATCCTCTGCCACCAGATCTTTGCACTGTGCTACTCCCTATCCATGGAATGCTCTCTGTTCCTCTCCTCTCCTAGTTAACCACAGCTCATCATGCCAAGCATCAGCTCAATTGTCAGCTCTTCCAGGGAGCCATTCCTGCCCTCCCTCTTTAGAAATGCAATTCAAATTACAATGTGATACCACTATGTACTCAATGGAATGGTTAAAATGAAGAAGGTTGGCAATACCGAGGGCTAGGAAGGATATGGAGGAACTGAAACTCTTGTACATTGCTATTAGAAAATGCAAATGGTACAGCCACTTTGGAAAATAGTTTGGTAATATCTACAGTGATAAACTCACACACACTTTGATCCAGTAATCCCATTCCTGTCAATTCCATACGCTCACCGAAAATGTGGCCTTCCTTTCATTAAAAACATGGACTATACTGTTCATAGGAGCACTACTTATAATAGAAAAAATTAGAAACTACTCCCTCTTCCCATTAATAGCAGAAGATAAACTGAAGTATACACATAGGATGGAATACTATACAACTCATACACAATGATATGGATGGATCTCACACAAGTCATGTTGAGCAAAGAAAGTTTATACAAAAAATATGAGCAATGTCATCTCCTTTATATAAAGTTCACAAAATTGAAATACGCAATGACTTTAGAAGTCAGGATATTGGTTGGGGTGAGTATTGGCACAGGTGAGCTTCTGAGATGCTTGTCATGTTGTTTCTTATGAAAATTTATCAAGCTGCATATTTATGATTTGTTCACTTTTCTATATGTATATTATACTTTGATAAAAAATTTCAAAAATGCAGTCTAGGTTCTGAAGATAATAAATACTTATATTTTGTAGCACCTTGTCCCACAGATTTCTACCTGGACTTCTGTCATTGCTGGATCAATGTCTCTTTAGAGACTTGACTGAAACACCCTAAGGTCAGGAATTTCAGTTTTTAATAATCATTACTCTCTACCCCTTATTACTTATCAAATATTTGATAAATTAAAAAGAAATGCAGGAATGCAAGTTTTCACAGCTAGGTGTAAATCTCTGGTCATTTGCATATACAATCATGCTTCAGTAATCCAAAGTGTGAAACTGGGAAGCCAAGGACCTTGTAAGACCAGCATGTATTCATCTGAGGGAATGAGTGACTGTTTTCCTCTGGCTGACCACTAGTTCTCTGGTATTTAGTACGATATCTAGAACATTATAGGCCCTCGACTTTTTGTGCTTGTTTTTATTGAATGAAAGACTGAATGCACATTAAGTTGAATTAAATACCTTTCCAGTGTACAATATCCTCAAGTGAATAAAAACACCGAAATGAATCAATCCATTTTATTGCTCCCATTCTGGTTGCAATAACCTAAGTATATAGGCCCATTCCTAAAGTCTTAAGATCACAATGCTGCCAGACTCTACTTCTACGGCTTATCGCCTCTTGGGCCCAGACCTCTTTAGTATCTGGTTGTTTCAGTGAGTTTACAGCTTGTAAGGTAGGTTCTTATCTCACTTACAAAAAGATACCTTAGGATGCTTTTGGTCTAATTGAAATAATAGGAAATAAACGATGGCTTTCAAATGACAAGGCTGTAAATCAATTTATCTTCTACTTTCCCAGTCAGGTAACACTATATATATATATATATATATATATATATATATATATATATATATATATATATATATATATATATATATAAAATATAGTCCAATTTGAACATAGAATCTTCTAGGAGTGAAGATTAAATGATTAAACATAGATTTAGAATATTTCTTATTTTAGGATGTAAAACTATATTACACTAGCAATATACTACTTTCAGAAATAATACTCTTCTCCATTTAAAATAATATTATTAAAACTCAACATGCATTTTTTAAATGTTTCCACCACCAAGAGAACCATACTTTCATCATCTAAGAATTTTCCAGAGTATCATTTTATTTCCATTTGAGATGCTGACTTTTTGAGTCCATGTAAAATGATGCTACTGGAAAAATTAAGTCAAGCCTTAAACACTCATTTGTAAAACCTTAGGATTCATTACTTATTTATTCATCCTGTCAGTGTTTGCAATCTCCACAACACAGGCACTTGCTCTGTTGCTTTTGAAAGCGATCTTCAAAGGCCTTTTACACAGTGAAATCCAACACCATGTTAAATTTGTCTCTTTTTGAAATAGTGATTCTTTTCATATGGCTCCTACAGGTATTCAAAATCAGCATTAATGGATGATGTATTAAGCTAATCTGTTTTCTTCAAACAGGATCCTGGATTGTTCAATATAAAATGACAGTGAGACTGTCCCATACATGAAATGCTTTATAAAGAATTGAGACTAAATCTGTACTTCCTATTCTGAGGGTATATTTTGGGTAAAATCTCCAATTTATATTCAATCATGTATAAAAGCTTACATGCTCTGTGGAGGTTGGAAGAGGTTACCATGAGACAGATAAACAACAATGTGATCTGTTCCCCAGGGTTCAGTGTGAGAGTTGGGCTGAGATGGATAGCTTCTCTGAGGCAGCTTTCTTAGAATCTATGGTGACTTGGAACCTCTTTAATCTCCAAGTCCCAGTTTTGAGGTCTACCCTGCTGCCTGTGAAACGACGTTCCCCATGGAAGACATCACAACTTGGAGCCAACTCAAGCCATTCAGCATGGGTCAGCCTGAGCTGGATGACACTGCTTTCCAGGACCCTGTCATTCCCTTTGAGTACCTTGCTGGGTATCTTTCTGAGGAACAGGGGATGATCATGCTATGCCTCAACTCCTCCACCCTCCCCCTGCAGAGCAAAAGGGAATGGAAATGAACTCCCTACCTGCCTGTCTTTTGAGCTAGTTACAAGGTTTGGTTATTGTCTGTGCTTCCCTCTCAGAGGCGCAGATAAAAAGCTCTGATATTCACATTCATCACACATTATGTATTAATGCAAATTAAGCTTTCTGAATCGTGAGCTACAAAGACTTATTTTTAGAAGATTATAAACCTATGAAGAAAAAAAAGTGAAGGGAGTCTGGCCTCACTGGCACCTCCCATATACAAAACAGATTTCCTAGCCACTCCCTACCCAGCCAGCCCCATCCATATTTTCATGGCTTATCCCCCCACTGTGCTATCCTCCTATACATACTACTGTTTTCTTTCTTTCTCTTGGGATTCTCTAACAGTCATGCTGGCTTTTTTGGCCTTATTTTTATTTCTTGAATATCTATTATACTCAACTCTAGTTTCTAAGTTTGATTCAACATTTTTAGGGCATTTAAAAAAAATAACAATCATTCAGCAATACTAGGCATAAAATTCTCCCTGCCCAGTACAGTTCAGTGGATGCAACAGTGAAATATTCAAATGAGGTATGACATGGGAACTCCAAGGCTATAATGAAAAGGTGATTTCCCATGAGTCCCCTCTCAGCTGAAGCCATTTAATTTTAAAACTAGCTTCGTGTTAAAACAAAGTTCTGTGTTTCCTTCTATCATGGTTTACACAGGCTGTACTTTTATGCCAATCATCAATGTGAATATGTGCAATGTGAGGTCTTTGGGTTTGTTAAATGGGTTTGTTAGCATCAACTTGAGCTAGGATGGTAAGAGGAAAATGACTAAGTGACTGAAATGAGTTTTAAAATATGTGCCCCTGTGCTAGTGCTGGTAAAATCTCTCATAACATCAATCACCAAGAAAATTTGCTATTTTAGGACAATTTAATGGGAATAAAACTCAAGTGATGAAAGGAATTTTTGAGTTTTACATATTAGCAAACTTAACCCTGGGCAGGATAGGTGCTCACCCAAGGTGAGAGAGTCACAGACTTAAAGCCAGACTTGTCACATTTTCTGCCTTCACATACATGACTTTTCTAACTACATGGAATAGCATCATCTTAACATTTAAATGAATGTGACTTGTTCATATGTTCTAGTTTCAAGATGTAGGAGTCAATGTCTTGTAAAGATTGCCTATTATTAGCGATGGCCTTCAAAGAGAGAAACAGTTGTGAGAAAGGAGATACCCTTCCATTACTAAGGCTTTGAGGCATCTTATCAAGATAGTAAAATTCTTTACAATTTCCAAAAATAATCTTTCTAAACTGACTTGCCTTTCTTCCTAGCCATTGTCATATTTGATTCTAACCTCTGATAACCAGTTCAACAACTGGGATTCCAGTATTTCAGAGACCAAAATGGGAAGAATTCTTATACTTCCTACTTTTTTATAACAATGCTCTTACCTACCTATGATGGCCTACAGTTGCAGGAAATATGACTTGACTGTGTTTGTTATGCTCTGTGTTCAATATATTTGTTCTACTGCAACTATTTGTGCTTGTTGTCATTATGCCATCTCTCTAGTTAAACATTGGAAAACAGGTCTTCTAATACTTCGAATTTACCTACATTTTTAAGGGTTGAGACTATTCTTTGTGATCTTCCATTTAAAAAGGAAGTGATTGGCTCTGATCCAAAGGCACTAAGTTTAGTAGTACTTATTAAAAGTGTCTTTTATCTACCTTAAAAAGATAAAGAATTATAATTGACACAGTATTAACAAGCTGTCTTCCTGTTTCTATCTTATCTCCTGTCATATAGATAGTCATCTTTAAACACAATGGTATCTGATCAATCAAATAGCTGAAGTCAAGACAGTTATTAGGTGCACTGCTTTCTTAGAACATTATATGAAAAATGCTCCAGATAAGTCAATGCTCTAAGGGAACCCTGACCTTCAGTTTTCTTTTAAGTTTTATATTTGAAATAATGTTGATGGTAGACTCATCAAAATGGCAGAATTTTTCTTCCCTGTCCTTTCTTTTCCTTTTTTTTTTTTTTTAACATGGTGAATGACTTGTTTAAACTTTGGGAAGGCATAGTCTGGGTTATGTGGCGTCTATGTGAAAAAAAAATAACTTTTTATTAATTTCTCAGAAAATAAATTGGTCATAATTGAAATGAACTCTCATTTTAGAGATTTGGGAGCTTAGGCTCTGAAAAGGGGGGTGAAATAGTTACCTTGTAAATGGCAGGGCCAACATCCAAACATAGGTGTGGCAAACTGTATATACCAATGATGGCAGCAACAATCTCTCTCATCAAATGAGCTCTTCTGTAATGGGACCTGGCCACTCCCTAGCAAGTCTTGGAGTCTAACTCTCCTCTTCTTGGACCTGAGCTGGCTTTAGTGACGCACTTGCAACCAATAAAATGTAGTGAAAATGATGCTGTGCGGTTTCTAAGGATAGGTCAGAGAATCCTTGCAACTTCTGCCTTGGTCTTCTGAAATGGATGCTCTTTTCAGAACCCAGAGATATTAAAGTATCTAATGAGATAATATAAATAAAATGCTAGTGTCTAGCTAGCCATTATAAATATTTATCACTTGTAAGTGCTATCAAGAAGACTGGGGTGGCATGGAAGAGTTCTAACAGAGGTAGTTTAGGATACAGACAAAATGTCAAAAGGGAGGGAGGAATGGGGAAAGGGAGAGGAAGAAGAAGGAAGAAGAGGGAGAGGGAAGAGAGAAATAAAGGGAGGGAAGGGAAGAAGGGAAGAGGAAGAGGAGAGAGTGGGGGGGAAGGAGGAGGAAGAGGGGGAAAAGACTGGGGCCAAGAATTTATATAGGTCCCATTTAAGGATAACTAAACTAGGTACCAGTCAAGAGAAAGTAGAGATAGTAACTTACTGAAGACACTTGCTGTGGAAACTGATTACAAAGTGAAAACCCATAACCCAACATTGACCAAAAAACAAACAAACAAACAAACAAACAAAAAACCACATAGTCCACATTTAACTAAAAGGTTCTAGGAAGATGAAAATGGCCCTTAACTGTGGCCATCTTAGATAACTTTCAACTTTATTTCATCCTTCCCAATTGTTTAGACAGCCTGTGAAATGTCCCACCTCTCAGGATGAGTAGGAGCATCAGAAAGACTTCCCTGTATCCAAGAATAGCACAGAAGTAGCAGAAAGAGCAACCACATCTTGAAGAGACTTGAGCACAGGGGAGAGGAATCATTTAGAACTGACCAACATGGACCAATGGCTGAGGTCCAGATGGATTGATGGACATCCCAAGGTACCAGTGTAGGCAAATGATGTTGGAACCCAACCCCTGATTCCTGGGCACCATTTCCCTGAGATTTGGCATACTCTGAAAAAAACCAAAACAACTTAATATATTGACCGTAATTAAATTTCTGTTATCCTAGTGGAATGAGCTTGGAAGGGGCATCACAATAGAAATTAAGTACAATTTCCCCCAAATAAAGTTATGTATATGGAATACCTAAGCCTGTGGTCAGATGATTGTACCCACTGCACTATCTTTCTTTTGAGCCCAGCCTTGCAGGACAAAGGATGATTTTTATTGATGTTCTAATTACAGAGTATTTCATCACATGTGATTGCTAACCACAAGCATGGCATCCATGAATGTTCCAAACCTATAGTTAATCTGAGATGATTCTCCTCTTCCACCTTTCCCCAACAGAAATTGGTCAATGTTCAAAGACATTATTGGTTGTTACAATTGGGGGAGGAGTGTGCTACTGGCATCTAGGGGGTAAAAGGTTAGAAATGCTGCTAAGCCACCTTCAATCCACACGCAGCCTCCCACAGTGAAGAATTATCCAATCTAAAATGTCAATACCATTGAGGCTGAGAAACACAGTTTTAACTTTAATGCCCCACAATAGCTTCCCTTGGACAGAAAGCTATCAGTTATCATAAGATAGACTTATGTGCATAAATAAAAATATATTAATTCCAGATTCTGCTTTTCTCTCATATTCAAATTTCTAAGTACAGCGTGCCCTACATATTACCAAATAATGCTAGCACTTCTAAAAGGTCTTGAAAACTACAGGTAGGCTATTCCTGCCTTACCTAGACTGAGTTTGCCTTTGCTCAACTCCAAACACTTCTCCACTCATTCATTTAACCAACAAATGGCATGCAACTATGTTTCTACCAAAGATGTAAGGATCTGATGGGGAGGTCATTGAAAAAATTAGTACATTCCAACTTTTGTAAAATGCTTTTCTATAAACAGAGTTAAAGTAAAATCTGAAAGAATAATTCACTGGGGTCACTTGAGCTATGGTGGGAGGAGTCAACATATGGCTAGATCTACTTATGGGGCGTCAAAGCACCTTGGGCTGGTCAAAATTTATAATATTTTCACATTGCTGTTTGTTTTCATTCTATGTGCTTGCCCACTGACTCCTTGAAATGGCTTGCAGTTTATATTCATGTGCATTTAATCTAAAAGCATTGAGTCTATTTCATCTATGACTAGAAAGAGAAAATATCTCCCCTTTCTTGGAATAACGAACAGCATATAAAGGAATTAATGGCTTTTAGCAATTTTAGATTGCATCAAGAGGGAGGCTATGGAAAGTAGGCTCATTTTGTAGGCAATGTCTAAACATTATAGTAGATGAATTCTTTACACCAATTTGGGATTATCAACAGATACTATTAAGGAATTTTCCATTATGCCTGCTTCAGGGGGGAAGAAATCTCTTACACATAAATGAGGGAGGGTGTCAACCAGCCTTTCCACTCTGAAAACTAAAAGATTTAGTTTATTTCACAGTTGTTTTAACAAGTTGTAAAGATATGCTCTTCCCATGAAGGATTCTGTTTCTGGAAAGTACAAAGTATTTCTCATACCTCCCATGAAACTCACTGTAATGATAAGAAATTCAGAATGAGCCTAAAACAAACAAACACTCACAAACAAAACAAAACAAACAAACAAACAAACAAAAGCCCATGAATGTTAAATTCTTTGTGTTTAAGAGATCCCAACATACAAGCATGTTTCATTCCCTCTAGGGCTTTTTAAGTAAGTTACTGTCATCAGTATTAAAGGATATTTTTGAGGCAAAGTCACATCATCATATGCATTTTTTAATTTTTATTTATTTATTTATTATTTTGCTGCAGAATTTCAATTCTTCAGCATGCTATGTATAAGAAGCCATTTTCTTATATACACATTCTCAAAGCTGGATTTTTTTAAGACAACAGAATGCAAAATGTGGAAAGGTCCTGACTTCAAACCTGTTTGTAGATAAACAAGGCTCTTTCCCTGAATATGTCACATTTACCAAAAAATGCAAAAAAGAAGTAGAGATGGTCTTATCTGTTAGAAGTTCCATAAAGACAAACAGAAACAGTAGTATAGACAAAGTTAGGGAAATATAACCAAAATAGTTAGAGAGGTGAGAGTTTTGTTTGCATAATTATTCCTAAATAATATCTAATTTAAAAAATAATACAAACCTAACAAAATCCAGCTTAACTCAAAGTTGATTAAAAACTTGAATGTAAGACCTGACACCATAAAATTCCTAGCAGAAAACAGGTAGTAAGCTCCTTGTAATTGGTCTTGGCAGGATTTTTTGGATCTGACTGATAAAAGGCAAAAGCAATAATAAATAACGAAGACTACATAAAATTAAAACAACTTCTGTACAGCAAAGAAAATCATCAGCGAAATGAAAAAGCAATCTACTGAACAGAAGACAATCTTTGAAAATAATATGAGTATATCTGATAAGGGGTTAATATCCAAAATATATAAAGAACTCATACAACTCAATAGAAAAAAAAATACAATTTAAAAAATGGATAGGACTTGAATAGGCATTTTTCCAAAGATGATGCACAGATCAATGGCCAACAGGTTCATGAAAAGATGCTCAACAATATTATTAATCAGGAAAATGTCAATCAAAGCCATGAGATATCATATCAGACCTGTTAGAATGGCTATCATAAAAAAAGACAATAAATAACAAGTGTTAGTGAGGATGCAGAGAAAAGGGAACGCTTATACACTGCTGTTGGGAATGTAAATTGGTGCAGCCACTCTTGAAAACGGTATAGAGTTTCCTCAAAAATTTACAAGTAGAACTACCATATGATCCAGCAATTCTACTTCTGGGTATTTATCCAAAGAAAACAAAACACTAAGTTGAAAGATATACACACTGCCATTTTCACTGCAGCATTACTTACAGTAGCCAAGATATGGACACAACCTAAGTTCCCATTGATAGATGAATAGGTAAAAGATGTGGTATATACATATACAATGAATATTACTCAGCCATAAAAAAGAATGGAATATTGCCATTTGCAACAACATGGAATGAACCTTGAGAGTATTAAACTAAGCAAAATAACTCCAACAGAGAAAGGCAAATAATATATGATTTCACTTATATATGGAATAATAAACAAAAAACCCAAATCAAACCAAACAAAAATAGCAAAGCTCATAAACACAAAGAACAGATTGGTGGTTGCTAAAGAAAGAAGGGTAGAGTGTGAGACAAATGAGTGAAGAGAGTTAAAAGGTACAAACTTCCAGTTATAAAACAAATGAGTCATGCGGATGTCATGTACAGCATGTTGATTATAGCATGTAATCATACCTGCACTGCATTTTTAAAAGTTGCTAAAAGAGTAAATCTTAAAAGATCTCATCACAAGAAAAAAGTGTAACTATGTATGGTGATGGATATCAACTAGCCTTGTTGTTGTGACCATTTCATATTGTATACAAATATCGAATCATTATGTTACACACCTAAAACTAATATAATTTTGCATGCCAATTATATTGTGATAAAACAATAAATACAAAAGAAGTATCCCAGTCTCTATTATTGGATAACAAATTATCTCACAACTTAGTGGCTTAAAATAGTAACTGCTTTATTGCTCACAAGTCTGTGGGTCAGGAATTTGGGCTCAGTGGTGTCAGACCATCTCCACTCATGTAGCTGAATCTTGGCATCTGGGCTCAACTGGAAGGTTGAAAATAGTCTCTAACATACCTGGGGCCTTAGTGCTGGCTGTCAGCTGGGATTCTAAGTTCTCTTCCCTGACACCATTCTGTTCACATTCTCTCATCCTCCAGGTCCTCTCCCTCCAGGCAGCCTCTCTTTCCACATGGAGAGCCTTAATTTCCTTGCACGGAGATTCAAGGGAGAAAAAGAATGAAAGTAGAAGCTCCTGAGAAAGACTCTTGAGAACTGGGCCCAGAACTGGCATAATGCAATTCTGGCACATTCTATTGGTCCAAAAAATAAAAGACCAACGCTCCTCCAGGGGTGAGGAAACAGACTCCATCTCTTGATGGAAGAAGAGACAATGTTACTATATTACAAAAGGACATGTGGAATTGGAGGCCATCTTTGGGGGAAAAAATATGCCACACAAAGACCTAAGTTACACTACAACCAGGAAATATGTGCTCTGTTTCTGCCTGAGTTGAAAGGGGATAAAATATAAGTCTTGAATTGCTGGCTGCCATCTTGTCACATGAATTGAGAACCTGCCTCAGAATGGAGTCAACCCAGAGCTGAGAGAAAACGTTTGACAAAGTTCTGAAAATATTTAAGCACCTGAATATACCATTTCTGAATCTACTACTATTCTGGACTTTTCAAATTTTTGAATCAAAGTATTCCATTCTCTGTTTAAGCCAGTTTTAGTTGTGTTCTTGTCACCTATAATCAAAACAATCCTGAATGACACAGACAGGCTCTGTCACCAGAGAAGAGGAACTAGCTCAGTTTCCTGCACTACCTCCCCACCTGAACCCTGGAGCCTTGAGTAAGAGAAAACTGTCTGACAGCATTTGGTCTTCCTTTTCTCCAGCCCTTACTTCCCCATGAGAACCGTTTAGCAAGGCTGTCTTCAGGCTGTAGGTTGTACTGTCCTTGCTTATCCTAGCCTAGAACTGGGTGACTATTTACCTAGAATGGTTGACTCTGATATTGTTACTGAGATGAGAGCAAATTGTGATTAAGGGCCCAAGTCAGAGGTCTGGGCACACGAAGCAGACCCAAGCATGAAGGTCTTCATGGCAGTGCAATGAGAGGAACAAGAAAATTAATCACAAAGTCAGAAGATGAGATGGTCAGGAACAATGAGGAAAATACAGCACATTAGTATAATGGGTTAAGCATGAATTCAGTGAACCCAAAAGCAGGTTCTGGAGACTCATGTGATGGGAACAGACATGGCCTAGGCATGTGCCAGCTAGGTTAGAGGAACCACACAGGACCAAATGCACCTTTCATC
>NW_017731595.1:161426-163505 GCF_001890085.2 Hipposideros armiger
AAAAAAAAAAAATCTCCTTCTATTGCTCTACTCCAGACCTTCTGAGTCAAAACATCTGGGTGTGGGACCAGGGAATAGCTTTTTTGAATGCTTCCTAGGTGATTCAGCTTGTCAGTTAGATTTGTGAACCACTTTCTTATCAATTAGAAACAAACTGCTTTAAAATCAAAGTGGATTTCCTCTATATTGGTAATATTTTAGGATATGAATATAAGCTTGGGATATTAAACATATGCATTAAGGCACTTTTGAAGTGCCTTTGATTTCCTGTTCGGAATTTAGCTTGGAGGATTTAATCCAGAGACATGGAGACATGCAGACATTTACTCTGTTCAAGTAGGAAACTAAATGAGGCTTAATTATTATATTCCCTACTGACATTAAATTTGCGTGTTATCTTGGAAATATTTGTCACTGTATCTCAGTGTAGGATTTCCAGTCCAGCCTGGGTGATGTCAGTCTCCCTCGCCAGATTAGCATTGTAGCCTCCTGTCTTTTACTTGGAATGAAGGACCATCCCTCTCCTTAAAATGATGCCTCTTTTCTCTAGGTCCTGGATCAAGATCAATGCTCTGACCAACTCCACCACGCCTTAGTGATTATGCTCATGTCTTGAATTCACACTGTTGCTTAGACAGACTTGATTCCTAGTTATTGGGCTGGTTTTCTATGTAGGTTATAGAGCCTACCAAGGAAGGACACACCAGCTTCTTTGACATTGTTCGCAGGCTTGAAGCACTAATTTCCAGACTAGGTATAAGATAAGAGATTGCTTAGTAAGTGGATGAATAGATGGATGGAAGAACGACCTGGATTTTAAGTTTCAAATGGATTTCCCATAAGCTGCTAACATTTCATTAGTCAATCTAAGACCAAGTAAAGAAAATTGTGTACTTAAGCTTTTTGAGCCTCAGTTTCCTCACCTGTAAAATGGAGAAAGAAGATAATTCCTAAGGTCCTTTCTAGTCTAATATTAACCTAACATTAACAAAATACAGCTGAAATTGGAAAGGGAAATCCCACAATGTTTAGCTTTACTATTAAAAAGTTTTAAATTTACACTAAAAAAATAAATGTCAATGCTATATACACAGCCCATTCCCTCACCTCCTTCAGGTGTTGTTCAAATGTTACCCTCTCAGTGGTATCCTGTCTGACCACTCCATTAAAAAGTGTAACCTCGGGGGGCCGGTCGAGTGGCTCAGTTGGTTAAGAGCTCGCTCAAGAGCTTGAGCTCTGAGCAACAGCNTCTAAGATAGTTCGGAGATTCTGAAGCAAAATTAAACTCTGGTCTTCATGGCAAAGCTTTTCTTACACCATGACTTGTCCCCAGATCTATGTAACCACCTGGTCATTTCCTCAAGACAAGACAGTTTACAACGTGCTGCCTAAGTCTCTATTGATTTCTGTGGACTGGGATTTGAGCAGAACTCATCAGGCTGGCAACAGTAAATGGTCTGTGCCACACAAACAGTTTGCTGAGACCTCTTACATCCATATACAATTATTTGTCTGGTCCAATTAGGTCTCCACCTGAGGAAGACATCAAGGGGATTCTTAATAGCAGGTGTGATTGTTAGTTATGAATCCAAACTATGTGCCAGAAACTGGACCAGGTACCAGGTACATAGATCTTGTGTGATCTATGGAATCAACCTTATCATTATCATTATTCTCATTTTTCAAGTGTGTCCATCATTTTTTTATGTACAATAGAGTCCCCAAATAATCAAATTATTCTATTTTATGACCATAGACTTTGTACACCTCTATTTGTATAGATTACTTTTGCCCTGGACATAAGATAAAGTATCTCATTTTTCCTCCGACCTGAAGAAAAAGAACTCAAAATCACTCCTTACAACATTTCAAAGCTCACTCATTAGAAAGTTAAAATATGCCAACCTGCAGAAGCAATGATACAGGACATTTTCCTTTTCAGATCGTTATGTGTAATAAGACAGTTAAAATTGAAGTAAGTGTATCATTCAAGTTTCTAACATGTAGGTGTGAGCAGCTAACAGTCCTGTGCAATACAGAGCCCTTCATTACAGGGCATTCCTGAACCTGGCTGAATAT
>NW_017731595.1:165881-168681 GCF_001890085.2 Hipposideros armiger
AGAACAGAACATGATAAACTTTCCTTACACAGATACTCTGAGAGTTACATGAAAATGCCCACCTCAGTGCAACCAGATGGAAGATTCTTCAATGTTAGTTGAACCTGAATCCCTACAGTAATTTGTTACTCTGAAAACAAGTGTGTCAAATATAATGGTGGACATAGATTTAAAATGGTGGCAATAAATGTTACATTATGTAATTAAAAGTCTATATGCAAAATAAAAGATCATACTTTTCAAGCCTGACATACTTACATATCAGGTTAATTGTCTATTTTACTTATGCAAATAGTCTTTTTAAATCTTGTGCATGCATAGCTATAAAACTGACTGTCATAGTAATTCTTTAAAATCTGATTTAATTAACTTAAAAAATTCTATGTGTGCTCGTTTAAACAGAGAAGAGAAAGGAAATGTTTAAGTTTGAGGAAGGCATGGAATCACTGTAGGAGAGTCTGTTATTTAAGATATAGAATAGAATCTGATGGAGTAAGGAAGTAAAACTTGTCAGATGTGACTCTTTAAGGTTTTCTTTAGTTCCTCTGTCCTTTGGCCCTCAGTTACTGGGACCCTATCTTACAAGAGAAAAAAAGGGACCCCAGGAAAAACCTTTACCTGAACTAAGGTTATAAACAACAATCCGCCAAAGGGTCGTGACCCAGCACTTTAGACTGGCAGAAGGTGAGAGGGGCTCCTAGAATCAGACAGCCTGGCTTTTATAAACTAAGAAACAGCTCTGACGTCAGTGCTGTCCCTGAACTGAACTGCTTAAAGGTTCAAATTGGGTTCAGTTAAATTATCCTTTCCTTCCTGCTTGTCTCCTTTCCACTGCTTCCCCTAACCCTGACACCACAGCCATTCCACTCTGACCTTTACCAGACAGAAGAAAGCAAACGAGCACATTTTCCACCTCCCCTTCTAAGCCTTCTCGAACAAGGCTTATCCCAAATCACAATCCCAGAAGCTGGCAAGAGAGAGCTCGTAAAGGAAGGTCAGCTATGCTGGGGTTGGTTGGGTGGGGGTCTCTTGGAGATTCAAGCTGTGGAATGCCTGAAGCTTCTAGGGTGTTGCCAGCAGTGAACCCACAGAAAGTGTGCATGGGGACTTCCCTCCTGCCAATCAAGAGACTGCTATTCTTAAAGAGATGATCTGAAACTAGAGATCTTAAAAACTCTCTGAAGTTAGAGCTGCTTACTAGAGCCGTAATATTTGAATTTTTATGTTGATAATAATTATGTATTTTTATTTGTGAGGATGATTGCAGGGCAAGAGAAAAAGAGACTTAAAGTCATGATTATTTTAAGTAGGATTGAGGATGTGGTAAGTTATTGGAATATTTTCAGTGTGAAAAAATGAAATATATGATTAGTTTAAAAGAGAAAACTGCTCCATTCGCTCAGTCACAAAATTATGGCCCCAAGTAGATAAGTATCTTCTGTCTGTTTTTCTATCTCTCACCCACACACCCATGGTCTTTCCCTTCTTAGAGTCACAGAATTTTAGAAATATTATTTTGTAATTAGCCAAATACACCCAGAGTTATTTGCTCAAGGATACCAGGTTGTGGCAAAGCCTGTATCAGATCCCCTGATCCCTATTATCAGAGACTTCTTCACAGGTCACATTGTTTCTTTGGGCAAGTGGATTTTATTTCATTACTTTTAACTCTGAAGCAAATTCAAGGTTCCCAAAATAATCAGACCTTGAGGAAACCAATGAAGAGGAAACTACTTGCTATCTTTAGGATTTGACTATAATACTATCTTTTACAAGTATAAGTTCCATTTAATGAAACCCTGGTATTGATAAATAAGAATTTGGACAAGGGAGGAAGGCCATTACCTCACATGACCAAACCCTTTACCACTGGCTACATTAAATTGGGAGTGCCCATATCCAATGCCTGGAGAGTCAGGCTGTATGTTATAACCGTATGAATCAGACATGGTTGAAGAGACAAAGAGGGCTGCTTCTGGAAATGGTGGACTTAGAGCGAACCAAAATTTTTGCTGACAAGGTCTCAAAAGACTGGATAAAATAGTGATGATGATGATGATAATGATTGTGTTTCAAGTCATTAGAGAAGTACCCAGGCAGCCAGGACTTGAGGGACCAGAAAGGAACCTCACTGAGGCAAGCCTACTGTTTGATACCAATTTCCCCCTCAAGTGCCCTTGGGAAGCTGAAAAGATGGCAAGGAGGCAGCTACTCTGAGACACAACCTGAGGAGAGCTTTCACCATTCTTACAAGATTGAAGCAGAGTTCAGAGCTGCTAAGACAGATAGGATTTGAGAGGTCAAGTTCCTACAGCAAAGCAGGAACAAAACGAACCTATGGTGATACAACTCGGGTTGGAGAGGAACAAGGGAGCTCCTACCCAAAAATAAAATGAGAAGGGATGACATGGTTTGTTGCAAGCTGCTAAGGCCCGACCAAAGGCATTCAAATCCATACTTCTTAAAAACTCTGTATTAGCCAAACAAAACACTTTTATGAGCTATATTTCAGCCTGTGGGCCAAGGTACCTATGTATAGATTACCTATTCCAAAAGCTACAAATACAAGTTTCTATGCATGAGGTTTCAAGATTCAGCTAAAATGAGAATATAGAGCATCTTACGTGCCAAAAGCTGTATGAAGACCTCACATATATTTTCTTATTTTAACTAACCCATGAAAACCTTGTGAGTTAGGCACAGAATGCTCAGCGTGGTATAATCGCTCAGTTTCTGTAATGTGCCCAAGGTACCACCTGGGAGCATGGCAGGGCACGGAATCAAACTATGATCATCTAAC
>NW_017731595.1:168990-169972 GCF_001890085.2 Hipposideros armiger
CTTTTGAGGACCACGTTTTTTATGCAGTGGGCATTTGAGGCTTACTAAACCAGCGCTTCCTGGAACTTTTTAAAGTTTCCTATTTTCCTCCTTATTTTCTCACAAATGCATGCATTACATTCAGAAAAACACCAGTGTGGTTTTGGTAATGAGAATTGAGGCCCACAGTTAGAATAGCATGCTTTATTAATTAGTTACCTCGCAGTGACTTCCATAGACTTGGGTAAGATCAAAGGGCAACTGTTGCAATTTCCTTTGCCTTCCTATTTGGAGTAATCAGAAGATTCAGGTCCCATGCCCTTTTAGTTTATTGCAGGTTTCTTAAACATCATTGCATTTATGTTGCATCTTTTGAGCTTGGCAGATACTAAAAGTTTAAAGTATAAATCAAACTCTAGGTTGAAAGTCACAGTTCCTTTCAGGATTCTTTGAAATATTCATACTCATTCTTATTTGGGAGATATGGAAAATCAAAAAAAGTATATAAATACTATGGATTATTACCAGACATTACATTGGAGGACATTAAATCACTGACCTTCCCCTTCCACATAAGGAGGTCTCGGATACAAAAACATTTTGTTTTGCTGGGAAAACAGTCTCACGAGTTAGTGAATTTATAAATCAAATGAGTACTTCAAACAGCAAAACCCAAAACAGAACTCCAAGGTGTAACGTCTGCCTCTGGAGTAACAGTTGTCTCAACTAGAGAAACATGGGGAGGAATAAAAATCCACATTCAAAACTCATTATTTATTTTTACCTCATTGCCTGAGATTAATGTATTAAGACCTTTTGTAACAGGCCTTGGTTAAACCAGAAGTAATCAAACACTGAATCCTTTTTATAATTATTTGTCTCGTACTTTAAAAAAATATTTTCTGAGCAGTTTTATGTTCACAGAAAAATTGAGAAAAACATACAGTGATTTTCCATACACCTCCTGCCCCTACACTTGCATAGCCGCCCCTCATATCAGAAT
>NW_017731595.1:171522-172640 GCF_001890085.2 Hipposideros armiger
AATCAAGCTGCTATAAACATCTATGTGCAGGTTTTTGTGTGGACATGTTTTCAACTCCTTTAGGTAAATAACGAGGAGCACTACTGCTGGATTGTGTGGTAAGAATATATTTAGTTTTGTAAAAAAATGCCGAACTGTCTTCCAAAGTTACTGTACTATTTTGCATGCCCACCAGCAATGAATAGGAGCTCCTGTTGCTCCACATTCTTGCCAGCATCTGGTGTCATGTGCTCTGGATTTCGGCCATTCTAATAGGTGTATAGTGGTATCTTATTATTGTTGTAATTTGCATTTCCTAATGTCACAGAATGTGCAGCCTTTTTTCGTATGCTTATTTGACACCTGTATATCTGCACGGGCAAGGTGTCTGTTAGGGTCTTTAACCTATTGTTTAATTGAGTTGTTTGTTTTCTTATTGTGGAGTTTTAAGTGTTCTTTGTATATTTTGAGTAATTATCCTTTATCAGATGTGTCTTTTGCAAATATTTTCCCCCAGTCTATGGCTTGTCTTCTCATTCTTTTAATATTGCCATTCATGAAACAGAGCTTTTTAATTTTGATGAAATCCAGGTGTAATTTAATACACTAAATTACATTCACCAGTTAAAAAATAAAACCAGAAACTTTGTTTTTAAGCTAGAGGTAACTTGATTTTTAAAAATCAGCCGTGCAGGTCAAGGGAGTACTTAAGATTTCCATGGGGAAAAAATAACAAGAAACCAGATAAAATAAACCACAAAAAGAGGATTTCTCTCTTTAAATAAGAGAAAAAAGCCAAAATAACTGTGGTCCATAATTAATCAAGCACATAAAGGTATCTCGATGGTGCCCATGGTATTATTGAGCCTGCCTTTTTCTTTTCACCTCTGGAATTTGCAAGGTCTATGAAATATTCATATTTTGTATTAAGATTAGCTGGGGCCAGTTTAAAATTTATATTCTAAAAATAAGTAAAGCACCAGTACCTTAAATTTCTGCCACTACCAGAATCCCTAAATCATCACACTGATGTGAAAGTAGAAATTCTGTAGTTGACATCTGTTGTTTTGACTTCTCAGCATCCTGTCGCCTTTCTGGAAATATAAAACCGTTTTTTTTTTTTTCCCTTGTGTAAATTG
>NW_017731595.1:175350-185252 GCF_001890085.2 Hipposideros armiger
TTCCCCTTCCCCCAATTCCCCAGCACTGTTCCCCTACCCCAATTCCCCAATAAAATCTTTAAAAATAAATAAATAAATAAAAAATAAAAGGAGTCATTCACTGATAAGATAAAAATAATTTGGAACTTCTATGTATTTATTAACATAAATGCAAAGTGAGAATAAGGGGAATTCTAACAACTATCGGGTTGTCAGAAAAAGTCATGATGTATTTTTTCTATGTTTTTGTTGCAAAAATGTGTCATGACTTTTCCAACAACCCAATAAATTAAAAAGTTAGACACAATGCACACAAGTAGAACACTGCACTCAAAGCTTAGAAAATCTACATTTCACATGTGTATACAGAATATTTAAAAAATTTATGCTGAATAGGCTGTAAAATAAGTTCCCACAAATACCCGTATATCAAGAGTATATAGTCTAATAAATTTAGCACTCAATTCAATTAAATTAGAAATACAATGTCATTGAAAATAAATAACAAAAATAGAGCAAAAAAATCCTTATATTTAACCATCTTAAGATACAGTTAAATTTTATAAACCAAACAATTCATCATACTAGAAATTTCACCTAAGAATGAAAATACTTCATGTAATAATTCACAGGCTATTCAGAGGCAAATTTACAGCTTTAAATATATATAATGAAAAAAAAACAAAACACTGAAAAGTCAATGAGATTGTTTTTCATCTCAGAAATTTAGGGGAAAAATATTACAGAATAAACCCAAAGAAAGTAAATTAGAGAAAATAAAGATATAAGCAGAAATTAATAGAAAAATAATAAAATTTTAAAAAATGATCAAAAGAGCTCTCAGGGGTCCCTTTTATAAGGGTACTAGTCCCATTCATGGGGACACCATTCTTATGATGTACTCACCTCCTAAGGGCCTCACCTCCTAATAACATCATATTGGGAACTAGGATTTCAGTATATGAATTTGGGGAAGACACAAACATTTATTCCATAACAAATATAATTGTCTATTTAGAAATTCAAGAACATTTGCAGATAATTAGAAATAAGATAATTCAGTAAGGCTGCTGGTTACAAGAACAACATACAGACAACAATATTCCTATACTGTAGAAACTGCTAATTAAAAAAAAAATTTTTAATAACTGTATTCACAATAGCAACAAGAGCCATGAAATATTTAATAGATCTAACAAAAAGCCTCAAGACCTCTATAGAGCAAATTTTAAAACATTGTTGAATGATCAAAAAAGAAAAAGATCCCAAACAAATGGAAAGATATATATATATATATATATATACTATGATATGGTTGAATACAGATGAAAGGATTCAATGTTTAAAGATGTAGATGTATCTTAAATTAGTCTATAATTCAATGCTGTTCCAAACCAAAATCTTATTAGGGATTTCTTACTGCCTATCAAATTAACTTGAAATTCGTATAGAAGAGTAAAGGGTCAAGGAAAACTAAGAAATCTTTGAAGAGTAATAATGAGGTGAGACTAAACCAAACAAAGGGCAAGATGTAATATAGGGACAATAATAATTAAGACAGGGTAGTACTGATACAAAGCTAGACAAATAGATGAAATATAGAAATAGAATATAGAAAGTAGAAAAGAACTATATATGTATTTAAACTTGGCTTATGAGAGAAATGCAGAAAGATAGAAAATCAGATTCTACTCTGTTATTATTTAAATATTATATGGATTAAAAATATAAAACAAAAATTTATAATTTTAGAAGTATATTATGATGTTGGATTAAGATATTGAATACAAAAATTTAACTATATTAAAATCAAAACATATATGACAATAAGCAACATAAAAGTTTAAAATTAAACTGTGGACTGGGCGACTATATTTGCTTTGCATATAATTCATAAAGAATTAGTACTCAACACAACAAAATAACTAATGCCTAAATTAAAACAGAGCAAAAAATATGAATAAGTAATTCACAGATGGGACAATCTGAATGGTTAGTAAATATATAAAATGATGTTTGACCTCGCTGACAATCATGCAAATATGTTTTAAATATCAAAGAGAGATAATATTTCAAGCCCATTACCATGTAAACACTAAAATATCTTGCAATACCAATAATTGGTGAGGATGTAGGAAAGTGGGGACTCGACTATATTCCTGGCAGGAATAAATTGATACTACAGTGCTGAAAAGCAGCTTAATTGAGTAGTTGAGTGCTTCCCTAAGACACAACAAATCTTCCTTCTAACTATTTACCTGAGGGGAACTCTAGAACGCTAACTAGGATATTCTGCTGGCAAACCCAATTATGGTTGTGACAATTGTGTGGCTAGCATCCACTCCTATACCGATGGGCTAGCACTCATGTGGTACAGACTTTTAAATAGTTTGACTATCACTGCAGTAACACATGTGTACAAGAGATAAGTACAAGAAAACTTGCTGCAAAATTACGTCAAAATAAGGGAACAAGTGGCCATGATAGGAGAATGGGCAAATAGCAGCACAGTCACGTAATGGATCAGTATTGTGTAGCAGATAAACTGATGAATTACATTTACATCTACCAATAATTTTATATTCTTGAGTATACAACATCAATTTTTAAAAATAAAGTTGAAAAAGGAAGTACAACATAATAGTGTTAAGGTAAAATGTCCAACAGGAGAACTAAAACTATATATTAAGGAAACAAGCATATGCAACCAAAGTACAACACAGGAACACATGAGCTCGACATATACTTGCCAACTTTAGCATTAGGATTTCCTACCTAGAGCAAAGAAAGGAAATGGGACTGGATAAATCTTCAACTACACATGAAACATTTAATCTTCCATGTATTTAAGTTCATTAAGTCTGATAGAAAAGAACATGATGTTAATTTTCCTGATGTTTTCTCATGTTTTTTGAGAGATTTTATAATTTAAAAAACATGACACAACATGCATTTTTCACCTTGACTGAAAGAGAAAGATCCATTTCAGGGCCTGTATGTTCACACCCCCTTAGCTCAAAGAATGGCTTTGACTTTCAATTCAATCATCCCAAATGGTAAACAAGTAGGATTGTATGAATCATAATGCTAAAATACAGCAACTTGCGTTTAATATATGGTAACCATGGAAGATACCATGACACGAGTGATCCATAGATTAGGGCCACATTAAAAATGCCTTGTTTAAGGGTTTAATATGGAATATTTACATCTGGCATTTCAACCAAGTTCATTCCAAAGCAAAGATAATTTCTCAAGTTCTCTAATATTTACTGAAAAAAATGGAGCAAAATTGTAATTCTTAGAATTAATGTTAAAAGGAAAGAAGCTAGGGCATTATCTTTTGTTGTTGTTATATTTTGTTTTGATTTTGTCTGCATATGTGTGTATGTGTGTGTATTCGTCTTGGGGGCAGGAGGGCTCAGAGAGGGGGCCAGAAGAGAGTTGTGTGGCCAAAACTCAAATCCATCACCTTATTTTCAACTTACCCATTTAAAAGTATGTGGAGTCAAACTTGGAAATTTTTCCCTCTTCCATCAGGATTTAGACCTAAATAATCTCTACATATATTTTTCTCTCAAACCTGGCCTTTAGCTGTGCAGTACATTCCCTCAGGAGGGATATAAGTCTCTTGTCTTAAAAATGGAATATATTTCTTATGTTGCCCCAAGGCAAGTTAATAGTATAGCAGTTTCGCATCAGAGGAATCCTCTCCTCCTTTCTCTCACCCCCTTGCAGTGTGTATTTAAGATAAAAATTCCATCTGCCCCTCTGGAGTCATCATTTATCACACTGCATCCTTTTCCCCTTCTTATGGTCTTTCTTTTTTGCTGGTCTCTTTTCACAGCCACTACAGGATTTTTCCAGTTAGACTTCCATCTTGTTGACCCTTCTTATGCCTTAGCTGGTATGCATTTCTAATTTGAAATGTTTTAACAAAAAATGGGATGGGGGGACTAAAATAACAGATGTTGATTTTGAGATCCAGGTTGAGGAACAACAGAAAGAGCGAATCGCTGAAGGTTGATTTTCCTTGGTAAGTAGACTCTTCTGCATTTTGTGCTGTGAATATATGTTCCACTCACTACCCGAAGATTTAGTCAAGTAACTTCCTGAAGACTAATAACTGTTATCGCACTAAAAGCTGAGTGTTTAAATTATAATTTTCTTGGGAGAGAGACATTGTGTTTTCAAGCCTGTCTTTTTTTCTAAATGAGTATCAGATTTCTGAAAAATGAAGAGATGACCGAAGTTGACTTCTGCATGTTCTTAAGTCATGAGGTTTTGATAGGCTACTTTTGGGTTCTCCGGCCAAGCTAAAGTATCAAGTCCCACAGAGAGGTAAAACTGTTGAGGTTTGCTTTTCCACTGTTTCGGCAAAGGGGCAGGAGTTCAGTGCACAGCTATCAGGAGATAACAGCGGAGGGCTGCCGTGGGGATCACCAGGCTGATTTCCAGTGAAGTTACAGTACTGCTTAGCTTCTCTGAAATAACATCTGTTATTTGAACCATAAAACACACATGCTGCAATCTCCCAGAAATTAACTACAAATTGTTTTTATTCTCTTGTTTAATGATCTTTATGAATCAATTAGAACAAAAAAATAGCATTATGCAAGCAGAATCCAGAGAAGACAGATTAAATTTCAGCAACACAACATTAACTACTATTAATATTTCTTTAACTAAAACCACAAAACCCATTTGGACATTAATCCCAAAGTAATCAACAAACAGCCAAGACTAATTTTGGAAAAGTAAAACTCTGGCAAGAATTAACTGCAGAATGAGGTTTGTTTTTTTCTTTTTTGTTTTTTTGTTTTTTAATATGTTTCTAAAATAATTTTCTATTCTGGATCTTGGATCTTTATCTGAATGATAAAGATTTCCTTGTGAAGTAAGTAGAAGAGATAGAAGTTGGGCATATGGTGAGTAATATTGAATAATTACACATGTGCACAATACATTTAGCATTTTTACCACACTGGAAATATTTATTAGAATTGAACACGTTCTGTATAATTTTAAAGTCCTATCTTATTCATCCCTGTATTTCCAGTCTTAACACAGGCCAGGGACACACAGACATTCAATAAATATTTCCTGAGTCAATGAACTATACTGCCTAGTGTTCAGAATCGATTTATAGTTTAGCACTTAAAACCAGCTTGTCACCACTCTAGGTGATCTTACCCATGGTTCTTAGAATTATATTCAAATATTCCCAGGCCAGGGAAAGAAGTGTGCTCATATTTAATCCCATAAATATTTTATGGTGTACTTAATATGGACACAGATGAGCGTGAAGTCTCTGTTCTCAGTTTATTATTTTTCTCGTTGCAGCCTGCCCTGTCCTTTCTGTGAGTCTGTGACTGTGACTGCAGCAGGATACTGCCATGCATGGAGGCTCCTGGCTGCCAACGTGGCAGCAGGCTCTGGCCTCAGCGCTGTGACATATCTATTTAATTAACACAGCTGTTGTAGCTACTGTGTGAAGTACAAAAGAGCGGAACTGCTCTGGAAAAGGCATGGCTCGTAAAACGGGAAAAATGAACAAAATTTCTGGAAACAAAAGACCCACGTCTTCCCTTTCTCTGAAAGGCAAACATTAATTCTTTATATTTTGCTAATCTCAAGGTTCAAACCAAAGGACACTTGACATGTATTTTTTATATCTTGAATAGTGATCCTTGTTTAAATTTTTTCCCATAAGGAAAACTTGTAAGGTAAAAATTGCTTTGTGTAAAATTACCCATTAACTAAGCTATTGTACCACAGGTTTTCTGTTGTTTGTTTATCCCCTTCAGGTTTAGCAGAGAAGTCACATAAAGCGTCTCCTTAGCTTAACCCAAAGGCAAGATGGTTCAGTGGGGAAATATTTTCATCAAAAATAACCACAAGCAAAATGTCATGGCAGTGATGAAAAGATCGTAAGTTCAGCTGTTGCTTTTAAGGTTTCGAGATGTTCATATGCAATCTCAATGCCCCATTAAATTTCATAGTGAGGAAAGGAAATTCTTATGATCTGTTACAACATGCGATATGCGATAACTACTAAGTTAGAATGTAAACAAGTAAAAGGCTATGAGCTGAAAGACATATTAACTGCTATTATTTTTTAAATGAACCCCCAATATTTCCACACTAGTGGTATTGGTGATTAACTGGATATGACAGTTTACTACGATGTGAAGGAGAAGAACAAATCAAATATTTATTGAAGGCATTTTCAGAATCAATGAGATGATCCCTTTGAATTCTGTATATCAAACTCCCCACTTTACAGATGAGAAAACTGAGGCTCAGTAGAAAGAGATGACTTGCCCAGAAAAATTCAGGGGGTTGGCAATACAGCTCAAATCAGGAACAGGTTATAGGTTATTTCTTTTGAACTTACATTTTACTTAGCTAAGGATGTTATATAAATTTTTTTAAAACCCACCTTCCCACACATATTTTTTTTTCCTTTCTCCTATCCTTCCCTTCTAATAGCCCCAGAACCTAATACAATGCTTCTCAATAGTATGTACTAAATAACTATTAGTTGAATGAATAAAGGAACAAATGAGTAAATGGCCACAAACATATTTCTATAGTTTCTTTAATTGTTTTATGCTTGTTTCCATGTTGTTATTACCTCGTATTTCTTAACATTTCCACCAGTTGTTTGCTAGTTAGGTTACTTTTACACTGCAGTGAATACCTTCATTTGTTTGGTTTATTTCTTCCCTTTAGCTTGGCTTAGCTTAAATTTTCAGAAAGCATTACCAAATCAATAGCAATGCACATTATAATGACTCTGGATTACATAGCCAAATGATTTTATTAATCTATAATGATACTAACAGAGTAGTGGCAGCATGCTTCCATCACAACCTAAATTGGAATTAGTGAGAATCATGAAAAATGAAAACTAAATAGAAATTAATTGGAGATTGCCTATGCTTTTCATTTGGTTTCCTTTATTATTGCATTGTCTATTTCTATATGTCTTTTTGTCGTAATTGCATTTACCCTGTTTTGAATTATATTTCATGTTCTTTAGTATCTAATTTTAAGACTTAGGTAAAGACCTCCCCCCTCTCCCCATATTTTATAAGCGAATCATTTTCTTCCACACAGTATGTTTTAGCCATGGCTGAGGTCATGGAGAATTAGGACAGGCTTGAAGGTGTCCTTTCAAAAAAAAATTTATAAAATATTCTGAAATTAAATTCATAGAAAATATAACCTATCTACAAACATAATTTTAAAAATCAATAATAGTTCTCTAACAGTAAGACAAAGGATAAACAAAACGTACATGATTAAGATGTAATACATATTTTTGTATGGAAGTGCTCAGGTGCAATTCCGGTAGAAGACATAACAAGGTTGGCAGATGTGTACACCTCTATGCAATATCATCAGGAATATGACAGCTACAAATGCTGATTAGCACATGTGTGTTTTATTAGCAACTCAAATACCAGGAGTGGCACTGCTATCAGTGATGTGTCCAAATTTACAAACAAAAGAAAGATTCTCTTTCCATTTATTTGGTTGTTACATTCTTGGAAATTTTAATGTATGTTATTTAATATATATATATGTATTTATTTGTAAGGAAGAGTTATAATATAGCCTCAGATAATTTTAAACAGGCTTCCTATTATGCCAATTTCTGGAAGGATATTTGAAGGTCATGCAGACACAGGATGTACGGCTTGCTGCATGGGACTCTAATGTTTTGAGGGATGTCCCTCAAATGCCATAGAGTCCCTCAATCATAATAATACCCCAACCACAAACTGTCCCAGCACATTTCTAAACTCTGCCCCGGGGATGGTGTAACTATTAAGAGTCACTGACAAAGGAGAAGTTAGAGCTGGGCAGAGGGGGAGTTAAAAGCAAAACAAAACAAAACAAAACAAAAACCAACAACAACTCCAGAAAATTATGGGAAGAAGAGAAAAATGAGAGGGTTCAGACATCTGCTCTCTGATGTGTCTTAAATTCTTTTCCGTCCAGAGAAAGTATTACATAAAGAGGAAGGAAAGCCACAGATGGAGGGAACCAGCAGACTCAGGGATCTGAAAGGAGGTGGCTTCCCAGACCGCCCCATCCCAACCCTACTTGGAGAACGGCTGCATCAAAGCTAACTGAGGAGCTTAGGGTGGGTAGGCAACAGGAGCGCCTCAGTTTAGCTTTCCTAAAACAGCTTCTATGTGGTTCTTCTGTAGTTTGGAAGGGGGCCTGAAACTTTCACACACCCTGAGAGGTGATGTAGAAATTAGCCAAGATTCAGGATAAAGATTAGGCCGGAAGGAGGATAAAGTGGCCTTGTGCAGACAGCTGCAAGGTAGCCCACCTGGGTCAGAGTCACAGCTGATCTCAGAGAGAGGTTACAGAACTGGGGAAAGCAGGGGTGGTGCCAAATCAGCAAAAAGAGCAGCTGGGCCCTGACCAAGCTGAGAGAGCCCAGGCCACGCGTCCCACCAGCTGCAGATGCCATTTGACCACACATGCCAGCAGGGCATGCTGTGACTAGGCAGACAGGAGACACCACTGCAACAGCGGTCTGCTAGGCCCAGACACTAGCACAGGTATGCTGAAGCCACAGGCAAGATTTCCGACCTCTCCCCTCTGCCTGAAGGTCACACTGACCCAACTACTCACCCAGACACTCAGACACCATCTAAAAGAATTTAGGAGCAAAAGGACAAAAATACAAGACTTTCAACATTTTTACCTAAAGAAGCTCAGTTTAAGTTACCCTGCCCCCCTCCTAAGAAAACAACCATTCAAATTTTTAATTAATGCTTGATAGGAACAAAATAAGCAATTTAATTATTTCCTTTCCCCAACCCATAAGAATGGGGGGACATAAGAGCAAATGATAGAAAAATTAAATGCCTACATTCTCTTTGCACATATCAATGTAGCGTGAGCAAATTCCCATCTCATTAAATCATCTAATTAGAATTTAATTCAATAATAATTCACTAGAATATAAGCTCCATGAAGCCAGGGATTTGATCTGATTTCTTCTCTGTTGCATCCCAACACCAAAAACAGTGCCTGGCATGTAGTAGGTACTCAAAAAAATTTATTGAATAAATAATTTAATTTTAGTAATAGCAATACCAACTATAACAATAGCAATTATTATTTATTGAGCAACTAACATTAAGGGTATGAAATTGGAATTATCAACCCATGTTACCTCTCACCATGAAAACCAGGTTTTAACTTTAACAGTTCAACTGATATTCATCATATTGTAACCCAAAATCCTTATTCTATTCACTGTGAATGGAGTACAGCTACTTCTTGATTCATTTCAGAAATTCATTTCACTCCTATCGATTAATTAAAATTAAATGTAAAAGTCTCTTCCTCAGTCACACTAACCACATGTTAAGCAGTCATTCAACAGCCACATGTGACTTGTGGCTCCCCTATTGGGCAGTGTAGCCCTAGAAACTAAACAAACATTAGGGAACATTTCCATCATTATAACAAATTCTATTAGTGCTGACTAGAGTGTAAACACAGCTTTTAGCCATCTCTAAAGACCTCTCCAAAGCTTTCTTCCTCTTCAAAATATTGATGATTGAGAGGGAGTGTTCCTCTTAGTGGAACAGTGGCTGAGAAAAAGCTTTATGTTTTATATTTGCTGATACCCATTTGGACTCTCTTACATATTTATTTTTTTTTAAAGATTTTGTTGGGAAATTGGGGGAGAGAAACAGCATTGGGGAAGTGGGGAAGGGGAGCAGATAGTTGCTGTCCTTTTGTTCTTCAGTCTAGTTGTGGAGGACGTCGCTTCACTGGCCCATGTTGGTGTTATGATTGTGCTCTTCCTGGGTGAGGCAGATCGGTCGCCGGCCATTGGATGGCCACTCACAGTGGCTCACGGCAGCTCATGAAAGCTCATGCCC
>NW_017731595.1:189002-195370 GCF_001890085.2 Hipposideros armiger
AAACAAAACAAAACAAAAGGATAGCTAAATATATTTAAAATTACTGAGAAACGCTCTTAGCATGTACAAGGTACTTCATATTCAATAAATGTGAATTGACATGAATTGGACAGAATACTTAAAGTACCTAGTCAGAGTAATGACCTTTCATTTATTCATGACTCCCTGCATTTGTGTCACTGGGTAGTCCACTTCTACACTAACCCTGGGTTAGCCATGTGACACACTTTGGCCAATGGTTCAATAGCAATTGTGAAGCAGAACTTAAAATGTGCTTACACACTGGGGCTGGCCCCCTCTTGCTGCTCTTTAGAGCCCCATGAACACCCATTTGAACAAGCCTGGGCGAGCCTTCAGGACAATAAAAGATATGTAACCTAGCCAAAAGCTAGCCAATCATCAGATATATGAGTGAGGCCACAAGGGAACTAGCCAGCTCCCAGCTGATGGGTCAGATGACCATAGAAGCAGGAATCAGTCTACCTAAAATCAGCCAAACTCAACCCAGCCCAGAAGAACTGCACAGCAGAATCAGGAGCTAAATAAATGGTTGTTATCTTAAGCCATTAAGTTCTAAGGTGGTTTATGACATGGCAAAGTTAACTGATTCTCTACCCCCAAAGGAAAGTATGTTATTTTTGTCATGGGAAACATGAGAACTACAGTCTTAGCAAAAGAATGAAGATCTTTACCCAGTCATTATAGGAAACATTGCTTCAGGGGAGCCCTTTTAAACAGATTTATGTGGTAGGTATGTAAAGACAACTAGTCAAGTTGGACAACGTGGCAGATGGTATTGGATTTATGCATATTTATGGAGCACATGTTTAATTGCCTACTTTGCTGTCCATCTTTTACCCCTTGAATAGATGGTTGTTTATAATAAGGGTGATACTTTAACTGGCTGGCACTCTAAAAACAGCTTCTTCCTTTGGATATACTAGGAAAAAAACCAAACCAAACAAACAAAAAGGGACCAAATCTCCAAAGGGCTATTTTAATTGTTTTACAGTTTCATTAGAAAACATCCTGTCTGTTATGCTTGCTTCCGGAAACTCTAATGATAATAGTGTATGTTGCTACTGCTTAATCCCCCCTCAGGGTGTCTGCCTTTTACAGTTACAATTGCAATTGGAAAGTCATTCAACCACATGTTCACATCAATTTACCCATTAATTTATTTGACCTGTTAATCCATTAGTTACTCTCCCGGTAATCCATTAAACTGCTTAAAATAATATTTGCAGTCTCTAGTGTGGGATGCCTTTGGGTCAAAGATGACTAATCCAAATTATTAATGATGAGGCTATTTTATTCATTTTGGAAACTTTGATGATGCTATAAAGCAAACTGTGAATGCCTTCTTAATTACATGACTGCAGAGGAGCTCATAAAGGCCAGTGATAGGGTAATAACTCATTCCTAGGCTCTGACTATCGTTCAACCAGTTCATTCTGCATCTAGGAAACTATGCCAAAAGACACGTTTATGTGGGGAAAATACTACAATTTAGTGTTATCAGAGATAACGCGGGAAGAGACTGGATTCTGCCCTGAAAAGATGACCATGTGACTTGATGAGACAAATTTACAAAGCAACTCTTCATAAATCCAAGAGAAAGAAATCAAGTGCTACTCTATCAACTTGCTAAGGGCAACGTAGAGAGAGGTCTGAGCAAACCCAGGAAGTACTGGAGGATGATCCTCCTTCTAATCCAAGGTCATAAGTCTGAACCTTACCAGAATGAGATGGATACTTTAAGGGACTGAAGCTGGTCAAAGGGAAGAAAAGAAAATGGGAGTGGTGGCAACCACGACCAACTAGAGAGTTTGTACCCTGTCAAAGATGACAGCTACCGCGTCATTCTGATCAAAGCTATGGAGGATCACGGGCCCAGAGTTGCCAGATCTTCTGATTTTTCAAGATAATAAGGGAATCTATAACTGTATGTGAAATCATTTACTTCTGAAGCATTTGCAGCTATTAAAATAAAAAACACACAAGCAAAAGAACCATATCAATGGATTCACTTTTGAATCCAGACAGCTGGTTTGTGACTTCCGTGATAGAAAGCGTTCTGGAATGAGCAAAATCTGGAGGACAGAAAGTAAAGGGAATTCAGGAAGAAGTGTGCGGGTCAGTGTAGCTGGACAGTGCAGTGCTATTAATTAATGTATGTAATGACCATCTGAACTATATTAAGGTTATCTATGGAATATTTTAAGCATTTATAATCAAAAAGGTAAAAGCCGAGTCTGAATTTTGTTGCTGTTGCTCTTTAAAATAAGTTAACCATTACTGTAGGCATCCCTGGTCTGTCAAACATCTGCCCAATATCTCCACTGCTCTGCTTCTTGTTAGTGACTTCAGAGAGAGGAGAGATGAGTGTAAACCAAGGTCAGACACAGATAGTGGTAAAGGGACCCTTGACATTCCTGTACTTAATCAGAACAAGGAGTGTGCTAAGAAAAACACACACTGAGGTGTGGAAACCATAAAATATCACTAAGGAAATGAGAGAGCGAGTTGGTTAGAAATGCAAGCCACCTGCTGATACTGCACAAGTGATAGTAACACAAATATGAATAGAAATTCCCAAGTCTTAAACCAACACCCACCCTCTTCTTTCATTTTCCAAGACTGTTTCTCCTAAGCGATTAGGTACTACTCTCCCCCAACTCCCCACCTCCCTCATCTTCAAACTTACTCCTGGCCGACCTAACAGTCTGTCTGTCTCTGTCTCTGTCTGTCTCTCTCCTCCCGATTCTCCAAATTCAGTCATAGATATATGTCCCCTGTCTCCTTTGTAATGCCTCCACAATTAAATATTAAAAATGCCAAAGGTCACTGCTAAAGAAAATAATTTAATGACAGTCTAAAATAACAAAGAAAGTATTCAAAGATAAAGGTGTCATTACAGCTGTATTTTTAAGTTTCCCAACTCATCTAGTGCAACGAAGCTAACCAGGCCTAAGTGCCTTTCAGTATTAAGCTGCAGATTCATTCTAATACAAAACGAAGCCATAAAGAGCAATACTAATACCACATTACTTTTCTTTGGTGTTCTGCAACTACAAATACTTTCACAATAATTTNCACAGCAACCCAGCTCCAGGTCGAGCTGTTGTTCACCATCTTAGCTGTAGAGGGTGCAGCATTGCTGTTTGCTGGCCCTCATGTGGGATTCGAACCGGGGCCCTGATGCTCAGAGCTGGCATCCCAAGCCAACTCCTAACCAATGTGCCATTCAGCCGGCCCTACATATTTCTTTCTGTATTAAGACTTAGAGATACTACACATTTGTTTATAAGTATATTGATTAACTTGCCTCTATCAGGAGGTGAATGACTCCATAGACAGGCTTTTTGGGAGGAAACACCATTATTTAACAGAGATGACTGAAGTGATGGTGAATAAAATAAGGAGATTCTCTTCACCTCTCCTTCAGAAGCCTATGGAGTCAGGTCAGGACATTCTGTCATGTATTGTGATGTCCATAAAATTAGGACCAAGGAGGAGTGGAAAATAATGGAATAGCTAATGTGCTAAACTCTTTTCTCCATGTGGACTTCCTTTCAAAGGCAGGACTCCTAAACATTCATATTTATTCATGATTTTGAAAATACTCTGATGCTTGACATGAAATCACTTAATGTTTTTATCCTCTGAATACAGAAGGTTTATAGAGTCATGTGCTGTGTACACCAAAAGCCAAACCTACCAAGCCAGAGTTATGCTATTTTTAAAAGTTCATCAAATGTCAGAAGATTAATATGCTTACTTCCCCACATGTTGGAGCCACTGCCCTGATCTGCTGTTCACCTCCTTTATCAAACTTCCTTAGATAGGTATGTGCTACCTATTTTAGTAAGACAGCCTCTTAAAAACAGCATTTTTTTTAAATTTAAATCTTGGCACTTAAAGAGTAAGCTGCAATTATCTAGAAATATCATTTTCAAGAAATATTCCACAATATTAGATGCATAAGAAATTACTAGAATTGGTATATTTTTTTATTCAAAAACACTATTTTAACTTAAATCTATTACTAGAGTTATAAATGTTCTCAAAACTAAGGATGATTATCATCCAAAACACTATTTATGTCCAAGATTTGACTTCTCATATTTCTTTTTCAAGTAGTGGGCAAGCTCAAATCCAAACAATCAGCCCAAAGGAAAAACAGACTAAATGACTAAACTCCTAACTTCAGTTTCCTTGCCTGTTGAATAAGAATAATAATTGTATCCATCTCAGAGATTTGTTGTGAAAAATAAATGACATAATGCATGAAGACAACTGGCCTGGTACCTAGCACATCATAAGCCTTCAATAGATTTGATGTCATTTATATGATGTCATCTGTTAGGTCCTGATATTGTTTCCATCTTTGAAATGATATTCAGGTCTCCTGCAGTGGGTACAACCAGGTAATAGAGGATGGAGGAGCACTAGAATGATGATACTGATAGTGCCCAAGGTGAAAAACTGGTGAGCAACAGAAATTGTCCAGCTCTGAGCTAACTCACAGTACTGAGGGTCCCATCCCAGCTGTGGCATGGAAGCAGCAGTTAGCCAAATAAATGCACTTGGCGTCAGAGGTGTGGCTTCAAGCCCCAGCTTAGACTGATGAGTTTCATGAAATTAGGCAAATTGCTCAGATGTTCTGAGCCTGGGTTTCCCCTTGTATCAATTAGTTTAATGAATGCCTAGCTCACAGGATTTTTAAGAAGATCCAATCAGAATCCTTAAAAAAGCAACGAGCAGTTAGTTGAAAAGACAATTCTTATGCATGCCTATAAGCAAGGAGGTGCCTGATTAGAGAAAATGGTTTGGGCATCCTGTGGCAAGTTATTCTGTTGACAATAAAGTCAAAAAGCTCGTGAAAAGTTTTCCTATTCTGACTTAGAAATAGAATAGGTGAAACAGCAGCCATGATTGAACAGTCTGAAATACAAGCTTATGAACCAGAATTGCTCTATGACAAAGTATTTATAAGCAATGGGGAAAATATGGACAGTATTACGCACAACACTCTATTTTTCTAAATCAAAGGACTATCCTTCAAGTCCTCCACTTTTGAGAACTAAAATGAAATGCCTTTTTATAGGTGTTAGAGTAGACGCTGGCAAAGAGGGTGTATGTGTGTTTAAATCACTTAACTACAATTTATTTTAACCAGAAACTGCATTGGTCCAACACATTGTTTTTAATTTAAATTTACTGGTCTGAGAAATTCAGATGTCCAGTTAAATACACCATGATCAATACCTGTCTCCAAATACAAAAGACACATAGAGACAACCTCCCCAAATGGGATAATCATAAAGAAAAAAGCATCATCTTATTTCATTATCTTAAATGTTTATACAGGACACCACCCTCACAAAGAAGCAGGGACATTGCTGGTAGTTCTCACCACCACAAACAATTGTACGTAGATCTAAAACTCTCTTAGAAAATAGATGTTCTTTTCTCTGTTGCCTGCTTAAAAGATTGAGAATTCCTTCTAGGTCAAGTGTGGATTAACCATGGCCATAGGTCCAATCTGACTCACTGTTGTTTTGATAGATAGTTTTATTGGAATATAGCTATCCCCATTTTCCTATTGTCTGTGGCTGCTTTTGCTACAAAAGTAGATTTGAGTAGTTGTAACAGAGACCTGCTAGCCTACAAAGCCTAGAATATTTCCTATCTGGCCCTTTGCAGAAAAAGTTTGCTGACTCCTGTTGTGGGTAATGATTTTATTTTTTCCTTTAAAATGAGGTCATGGTATATAACATCCTGTCCAATAAAAAGATTTACTGAAAGCTTTGAGCATTGTGTAGTAGACAGAGTTCTTCAGCTATGGGTAAGGCTTGGTTGGGAAGGAAATGCATAGCTAAAACTATATTTAACAATGAAACTGTAATGCTCTAAATGGACATGCCATTCTCTGAGGAAACATCTTCTCCACATCTCCTATTATCCAAAGCTCTGAAGCAGAACTCCGTGCCTCATCACAGTCATTGGGAATTACACAGAGGGCTTAGAGAGGAAACAGTAATTGAAATTCAACCCACTTTCTAGCTCTCTCTTCTTAAAACAAAATTAGTTGGAAAGTTGATGTATTGAGACAAACATAATGAGTAGCTACGCTCTGGAATGGGGAAATGAAATGGCACATAAATAAATGAGAGCCAGGAAAAACTTACATACAATTATGCTAAGATTAAGTCTCCCATCTGAAAGGGGGACACATTATAGAGAAACAATTGCTGTCTAGAAGATGTGTGGCTTTTGTGTGATCAAAATCTCACTTCTTGGAAAGATGCGATAACTGACAGTATTACTATTATTTAACAATAGTAACAACAGCAGAGCCAGGC
>NW_017731595.1:200815-204082 GCF_001890085.2 Hipposideros armiger
CAAAAAGGAAAAAAGAAAAACAATGTTAAAATATGAAGACATTTTCTCAGCCCCTTTTGTTCTGTTCAGGCATCATTTGTCAGGTATGGAAGCCCTCTACTGGTCAAGACTGTATACAAGTTGCTTCACTAAAATTCTGGAAAATAATTTTTAAGAGCGAGTAGAGATTCCCTCCCAAAAAATTACAGTTAGACTTGTCCATGAAATTTCTTTTAAAGCTTAAATAATGAGTGGACCAAAATATGTTGTTTTCTGAGGAGAAGAGAGTCATTTATTCTAGTTTCCTTATTTTGTGAGATATTTTTTCACAGGGGCATTTGGATGACTGAGAGCGTGAATGGGACTTCGGTGGAGCGCCTCTGCCCACACTGACTAGCTCCTCTCCCCTTAGTGCTTAGGAAACGGTTCTTGTTTGCGTGACTGGTTAACTTTAGCCAGGTTTCTTGAATTCTCCAAGGTCACTATGTTTTTTAGGAGTTGGAGGGTTTAGTTCTAAAAGTTATTCTGCTTCCTGAATTTTGTTCATTAAGCAAATAATAGTCATAATCTAATGGAAAATAATCTCATTCTCAGAGAAGGCTAAAGTAAGGCCAACTCAAGCACATGAAGGCAAACTAGATCAAGAAGCCATGAGCGTGACAACAAGGACGGGAAGCCATTAGCACTAATGCTTCAGATACAGCACAGCTGACCAAGGATGAAAATAGATGAGTTCCCAGTGTTTGCCCCTGTGAGAGCCTCTGTAATTAATTCACTAGCATTTATACTAACATATTCCTTTGCTTGATGTTGCAAAGGAACTTGACCAGAGCTTACCCCATTTCAAACAGCCAAGGGGCCAAAGAGAGATCCACCATGCCCTGTGGAACAAGACAACTTCCCTTTGTTTGAAAAAATAGGGACATCAAAAGCAAAATCTATAGTATCTAGAAAGGACATTCACAGATTCACAGGATATTAAAATGCATGGTTCATTAGTAGGCACAAATCCCTGATGTAGAACAAAAACAATAAATCTTTCAGATTGTAGAGTTCTGTAGCCAGACGGAAGGGATAAAGTAATAACTGGGTGATCTCTGCAAGTTACTTAACCTCTCTGTGTATCAGTTCCTCATCTGTAAATGGGGATTATAATAATTGACTTTATAAAGTAGCTATGATAAGTAATTAGTTAACACATATAAAGAGTTTAGAAGAATGCCTAGCACATGATCGTAATCATTTATATCATTTAGTGTAACAACCAAGGCAATGGTTTTTAACCAGGGGTGATTTTGTCCCCAAGCAATATTCAGCAATATTTAAAGACATTTTTTGATTGTCATGACTGGGGTTGCTACTGGTATCTAGTGGGTAGAGGCCAGGAATGTTAAGTATCCTAAAATACACAGGATAGCCCCTGACATTAAACAATTATCTGGCCCAAAATGTCAACAGTGCCAAAGTCAGGAAGCCCTGGTCTGAGGATATACTTTAAAAGATACTCTAAATGAAACCCAAAGTCATCTGTTAAAGGTCTCTCAGTCTCTCTCTCTCTCTCTCTCTCTCTCTCTCTCTCTCTCTCTCTCTCTCTCTCACACACACACACACACACACACACATCATGCACTTTGGAAATCAAAATACTTTGTTTTTGTAGGCATCACATACATGGTGCTCTCAATCCTAGATAACGCAACCCAATGTAGTCAGTCAGATGCTTTGCTGGTGGCCAAATGGCCTTATAAAGCCCAGTTCCCTGACCACCCAAGTCATCCTCTGTTTTGAGCTGGTCCTTTATTTCCAACACTCTCGGATACCTTGATCATCATCAGAACTCCTAGCCCTACCTTCCTTCTCACAGTGTGGTGAGCTTCACTCAATTCATCTCTCCAAATGACCTGCAGACTCTCAGATGATTCATCCCACAGAAATCGTGAGTTATTACCTTGATTAGTAGAAGACTGCTTGGTCTAAAAAAAAATTAATTCCACCTTTAGAAACTCTCTCTGATACAGAAAATGGCCAATTGTAGCGTGATTTATCAATTTCATCATCAGTTAATACTCACAAAGCTGAGTGATGAAGCCATTAGTTTGTTAAGAAAATTTCAATGAGAGCAAGAATATGTCATTTCCAGTTATTCATGGCACAATATTTGTTTTGGGTCTGGAAAAAAAGGGGAAAATTAGAGCTATTGTATAACTACCCTAGCAGGGTGCCTAGCACAGTAGATGTTCAATAAATATTTATTGAACAGCAGACCCTAGGTTCCTATTTGTCATTAATATTTATAATAGCAAAGTAGCTTACAGAGATAGTGCTTTGCAATTTTCAAAAATGCTTTCTCATTTCTCCTCTCATTTAATAGTTTTATCAAGATAGATTGTATTTACTAAATTTGACAAACAAAGAAACAGACTGGAAAGAAGTTAAATCCCTCTCCCATACTGCCCCTCTCTCAGGTCCCCCGACTTGTTACTGTCAAGATTCCATACTCTGCTCTTCCATTCCGCCTTTCCTAGTCATTTTTTCCAACCCCACCAAACATATTTTGTATTCATGTCAAAAGATTCTCTCCCTATAATCATATATTTTATTCCATATTTTATTTTAAAAAGGAAAATAGAGTGATAAGAATTTTATACTATTAACCCCAAAATATGTAGAAATAAGGAGTATTATATGACACACCTAAGTGGAAAAAAAAAATCCGAAGGCCTAATGCTCAACTGTAAGTTGAAATTTTCTATTCTTTTATACACTCTATAGTTGTAGCTACATTGGCAAAAATTATATTATTTCATCCACAGCATTTTACTTTGGGTTCGTTTTAATCAGGAGCAATAGGTTGCATATTCAAATTTAGCATACCCAGAAGGCTGTCACAATTTTCCATTTCCCATTTTGTCTCCTGCCAACACCATCTACCTCATCTGCCATGCTCTGCCTCTGAGCGCAAGTATGTGTATAAAAATCACGTGGGCTCACATGCACACATGCATTCAAACTGACAGTATGTCTGGTCAATTGAAAAGAATGGAACTCATCATAGGTTGGGAAAAAACATTTTCAGTAAGAAATTTTTCTTCTGGAAGTAAAACTATTTTCCCCTGGAATACATCTCAACATTTATAAAAGCCATTGTGATGCATAATCTACCTTAGTAGATCGTACTATTGATATATTCCTAGAATATATCAATTTCATACAATGCATCTAAATAACATTTTAAATGCAACCTTCTGATAATCAAAGATCCATGCACTAAAAACTCCAATTTAAATA
>NW_017731595.1:206117-210352 GCF_001890085.2 Hipposideros armiger
CCCTATTCTAGACACTGTAAGTACAGAGGAATAGATAATTCTGCCCTTTCAGTTATTTGCCTTCCTACTGGAGATAAAGATGTATTTCTTAAACAATTTGAATGTCTTGATGGATATATGAAAACACAAATAGGCAAGCAATCTGGCAGGGAAGGGACTGGGGAACATCAGAGGAACGTGTCATGGAGAAGGTGCTGCTTAAGCTGAGTCTTGGACAGTGAACAGTTGTTGGCCTGGGGTGAAGAGCATACCTAGTTGTGAAAAACGTCATGAGATGATAGGGAAAACAGCTTGGGCTGAATGGAGCAGGAATCCATGAGAGTAGGAAAATCTAAGGAAGCAGATAGGAGTCAGATCATGAAGAGCCTTCTTTGACATTCACAGGGATCTAAAATTTGTCCTGGAGTGTTGAAAGAGAGACAATGAAAAGATTTGTTTGAGATGATTCTTATGATGGTGGTAGGAAAGATCACTGGAGGGGGCCAAGCCAGGCATAGGGATTTCTCTATTATTGCAACTGGGTAAAAGACAATTGGATCCAGAGTAAGACAGAGTAAGTGGAAATTACGAGGAAGACGTAGATGAGGTATTTAGAAGACAAACGGGCAGTATTTGGTGACATAGTAAATATACAAGGTGCAGGAGAAGAATAAGTTTAATAGGATTCTCACATTTCTGCCTTTGGCAACTGAGTCAAAGATGGTGCTATAGTCTGACAAATAGAATTTATTAGTGGTTTCAGCAAATATTGATTGCAAAGCACAGGCAGGAGCAGGTCAACAGACAGGGATGAAAAAGTGAAGGAGCTGAGTTGTTTCAGCCATGTTCAGTTTAGTTTTCTAAAAGAGTGGCTATTAGGCAAATCAATCACCCATGGGAAAAGGTTGATGATAAGTAATATTTCTGGTAAAAATACTTGGTCTCAAGAGCAGGGCTGAAGTTAAATTATCCAAATTCTTTGGAGATCAATGCATTATACCTGCTTTAACTCATCCATACCAAAGGCTTTATGTTAATTTCACTTGGTTCATGCAGTGGATGAGTGAATTGAGCTAACTCCATAAAACTGATGCGGACATTGCTACACAACAAAACGGAGACTAGATTTAACCCAAAGAAGTTTTAGGAGGATATAAACTCTTGGTGAATATGTGAGAAGAATATGGCTTAGTTTACAGCTGGAATACTAGAGCTATTGTCTTAAATCTATACATACAAAATGAGACCAAATTTAAATAAATTGTCTGGAAATTTTTAACAATTAGCAAACAACTATATTTGAAACCTCCAAATAATCAAGGTTAAGAGATTAGCTTTAAGTCTCATAGTATGTGGATAACAACTTTGTTTACTTAAATTCCATGAGTAATCATAGCTTTACCCAGAACCAGTCTTTTTCCTTGTTCTTCACAATTCTGGTTGTGTACACAGGACCTTTCTCTTTGCCATTTGGTCACTTTCCCACTAGAATCCTGAAGCAAACTGGGAGAACATTTGGTGTGTTCTCTCCAGTTCCACAGACTGACAACTCTGATGGGCCTACTTTCAGCCGAAGGTCCCAATTAGTCTCCTCAATGATATTTACAAAATAGTGACTTTTTAAAATTTGAAAGAGGTCTGGGATTAGGAGAAAATATTAAAGGAAATACTTAAGGAAGAATAATATTTTTCTTGGGATTCCAAGGTCCCTTAGTCCCTGCCCAGGAACTCGCAGTATCCTGAGAAGAGTAAACCAACACTCTCTAAGCTGCTCCCATCTATTTAGAAGAGAGCTTGGCCTTCTGTGTTGGGTTCTACAATGCTCTTTCCAGATCATACACTTCTGAAGGGAAGCACTCATCACCCCTGCTGCCTGCAATGTTGGCTGCTGTTGGCTCTTGGCTGATGCCCTTCTTGGCAATTTCTCTCAGGGAGAGCAAGCTTATTCAATGTAATTCTTCCTCTACAGGGGCAGCCAACATCTAAGAGCTGATTGGTATGGAGTACAAAGATCCAGCCCCTTTGCCTCAATTCTGGATAATTCAAAAGAAGCATCCCAACCCTATAACTTGTCAAGGATGAGAACCATATGAGCAGTTGCAACTGTATTGAATTCCTCCTTCCATCTAACCAGCTTTCCTCATTCTCTCACAGATATAGATTCCAAGGGAACTTTTCAGTAATCATTCCGTGTGCAAATATCTACCTGATATTCTGTTGTTTCCTGGGGAAGTAGGCTAAATCCATTTCGTAAACCTTTGTATGATCTATGACCATGATCAGTCACTACAATATTAAGAAGATCCAATATATCAGCTTTCATCAGAATTGGGACCAAGTTACAGATATTTCCATGCATGTGGCAGCCATTAATCATTTTTGACAAATAGTCTCCTTGTCTGTATGTTACCTTCCCTGGGTACAGTCGCAAGCCACCAATTGTGGCTGGGGTTACAATAACAGGAAGCAAAAACCTTGGGGCCAGTTTTCAGACTCTGGTTTCAGTGCTAGGTAGAATTAATTTGCCCTTCAATGACCTTCAACATGTGGAAAACCAGCCTCAGCACCTCCAGACTATTAAGGCATGAGTGTTAACTATTCTTCATATGGGGGTAGTTAAAAAGAAAGTTCAGTCACACATCCAAAACAATACTATTTGTTGAGTGCCTTCTATATACTAAACCTTTAAAAAAATTTTTCATCTGATCAGGACAACAGATTTACAATGAAACTGTTATGTGCATTTGACGAATGAGAAAACTTAGATACAGAGATATTTCTAATTATTATCTTCATTGCTTCTCTTCTTCCCTCATCCTCCTTGGAATATATGAGCATCCCTCCTATTTTAAAAATATTTCCTTTCTCCACTTTCCTTAACTTGGANCCCCCCCCTCAAAATAGGAGGCTATAATGCCTGACTTCTCTGAGCACCTTTTTTTTTTTTAAATGTAAAAGATAATAATGGTGATGTTATAGAATTCTGAAGGGGATGAAATAAGATATTCAATAAAGGGCTTGGAACACAGTAGGTGCATACTCCTCTCTGCCTCATTCCTCTATTCCTTGTGACTAACCCCTCTTTCTGTTTATGAGCATAAATGAAAGAACTCACTGTCAATAATTATCCTTTTTTTGTGTGTTAATCCTAGCCCCCATTTTTACTTAAAAGATCCCTAGAACATCCCAAGTGCAAATTCTAGTGTAAGTCCAAGAGAGTGACAATACTGTCATTCATGAACAAAATATTCATGGCCAAAAGACCTTATGCCACCAGACATCAAGAAACCTCTTATTAACAAATCTTAATTTTATGAACTCCAGGACTCTATAAATTCTCTTAACACATGCTTGGTGTCTTTGCTTCGCACAGAGTGGCAGTCTCCATGTTTACCCTTCATTATGTAACAGCTAGCCCTTCCTGTGGTCATTCTAGAAGGAACCACAGGGAAACTTTCAACCCATGAAAAAGAAAAGGGAAAATGGAAAAAGAGCAACGTGCATTTCTGAAAATCAGGGAGTAAGAGAATTTTAATGGTTCTTTGTTTTTTGTTTAATTAAATTGCCTTTATGGTTGCTTTAGCAGGCGTCTGGGAACCAAATGACTAATTAAGAACAGAAAGAGCAGTTTTCCCTTTGCCTTTATTAGAGGGCATATAAGGAGAATGAGTTTTGAGTAAACTATTAATTCTCCAATTGACTGAGTGCTTCCTGATGGCTGAGGAAACCATCTAACTGGCCGGGGAAGGCATAAATACTCCTCACATTCTGTGGTGTTTTTAATACATCCAGCACTCCATACCCTTCACTGTGAATACCAGAGTTCAAAAAAATCTATCAAAAGCTATTGAGTTCAAGCTCCCCAGCCCTGCAGGTGGTGTGCTGAAGCCAGCTTCTCCCAGCTCATGACAGCCAGGTGTTACTGTTTCAGGGATTTTGGTCAGCAGGTTGTTAATGTTTAACACAAGCATAAACAAAACTTACATTATATAAACCTATATACAATTAAATTATATTAAGAAAAAGGTAATAATGTCTCAAAATTCATTGGCTAATCTTTTTGTTACATTGCACTATTGTCTTGGGTTTATTTACGTCTATTTTATGTATATGGTGTGAACATATATGATAGAATAAGGACGCCTGTGATTATGCTGGAGACATGAACCATTTTTTGCCCACCTACCTTCTCTTTACTAAGGGTATCTGCTCTGCCCACATTATGTCTAAGCAGCTACATTCTGTCTATCTTTGAC
>NW_017731595.1:212972-234529 GCF_001890085.2 Hipposideros armiger
GAGTACAAAGATCCAGCCCCTTTGCCTCAATTCTGGATAATTCAAAAGAAGCATCCCAACCCTATAACTTGTCAAGGATGAGAACCATATGAGCAGTTGCAACTGTATTGAATTCCTCCTTCCATCTAACCAGCTTTCCTCATTCTCTCACAGATATAGATTCCAAGGGAACTTTTCAGTAATCATTCTGTGTGCAAATATCTACCTGATATTCTGTTGTTTCCTGGGGAAGTAGGCTAAATCCATTTCGTAAACCTTTGTATGATCTATGACCATGATCAGTCACTACAATATTAAGAAGATCCAATATATCAGCTTTCATCAGAATTGGGACCAAGTTACAGATATTTCCATGCATGTGGCAGCCATTAATCATTTTTGACAAATAGTCTCCTTGTCTGTATGTTACCTTCCCTGGGTACAGTCGCAAGCCACCAATTGTGGCTGGGGTTACAATAACAGGAAGCAAAAACCTTGGGGCCAGTTTTCAGACTCTGGTTTCAGTGCTAGGTAGAATTAATTTGCCCTTCAATGACCTTCAACATGTGGAAAACCAGCCTCAGCACCTCCAGACTATTAAGGCATGAGTGTTAACTATTCTTCATATGGGGGTAGTTAAAAAGAAAGTTCAGTCACACATCCAAAACAATACTATTTGTTGAGTGCCTTCTATATACTAAACCTTTAAAAAAATTTTTCATCTGATCAGGACAACAGATTTACAATGAAACTGTTATGTGCATTTGACGAATGAGAAAACTTAGATACAGAGATATTTCTAATTATTATCTTCATTGCTTCTCTTCTTCCCTCATCCTCCTTGGAATATATGAGCATCCCTCCTATTTTAAAAATATTTCCTTTCTCCACTTTCCTTAACTTGGAGAGGGGCCCCAAATTCCACTATGTTAGCAGTAATGATTCCCTCTCCTCTATTCTCTCATACACCTTTCTATATGGAGTGGACTGAAAAAGTCACTTCATCACATGTCAGAGTCTCCAGGTTACAGATTCTTGGAATTATCAGTTATAAAACTTTGAGCAAATCACAAGCTCTCTGCACTCCGTTTTTTTTTAAATGAAGGAGTTGGATTTGTGATATGATTTTCTTCCCCAAGGAGCACACCTTGACTTCAGATATCTTCATGATTGCCCATGGCTCCTAGCACAATTCAGGACTCAGTTGCTGTTTAACAGCCCATAAAATGGGGTCTGATTTTTCAGGTTGCCAGAGGTTACACTGCAGAGAAAATAATAGGACTGAGCCCACATTCTTACCTATTTATTCTGCAAAGTCCTTTCTTGGATTCAGACCAGTGGGCAGAGGCCAAAGTTTAAAATGAGCTTTCTAAGGTCCTATATGTCGCAATCACTTTATAGAATGTGTAGATCTATCTGCTGTCGTGGCCCACTATCATTTTAAGAATCAAGCGGACTCAAGGTGTTAGAACATTTGGAATTAGAAAAATACACAGAGGTACCGACCCATCAAAAATGCACAAACAGAAAACAGCGAGATGGGGAAGTCAGGAGGACACTGAAATGGGAACAAAAGCAGGAAGAGGGACTGCGAATAAGGATAAAGAAACAGGGAGAAACAAATAAGTAAAAATAAGAAAGTAGAAAAAGGGGAGACGCTGGTCTGAGTACATAAAAGGACAAAATAAGAACAAATCAAGCCCTTATGTATTGCAAACTAAAGAAACCTTAGGGCTTAGCTGTCTCCCCCCTTGCCTGCTAGCACTAGCAGTGCACTCAACACTCTGGAGAAAGTTAATCTCCTAGACAAGAAGTCAAGAAGGAATAAAATGGGCGTAACACATCATAAATGTGATAATAAGAAAAAAGCTTCGGAAGAGTAGGGGAATGCATATAGAGTGGGAGTAAAGCAAAGAGAGTTCTATTTTTGATTTTGACAGAAGAATTGTTTTTGAAAAAAAAATCTGTAATTTTCTAGGCACAAAGGCCTCTTCTGACACATGAAATCATTTATCTACTATCTATTCAGCGTCTATCTATCATCTAGCTATCTATCATCCAGTTATCTCTATGGCAACAATCCCCATTGAATGTAGGTGTTTTGACACTCTGGAACCAAGCTTCCAGTTCATGGGATCTGTCGCCTGAGGTGAACACAATGCAAAGAAAGTGTTCTTGGGTCCTTTCTTCAATACCCTGGGGTTTCAAAGGTGGTGTTTCCAGAAGACTGCTTTGCTTAGCAGGAAAAAGGAAGCCCTGGCCCTTTAAAGCAATTGTAATCAAGATGTTTCCATTTATTTTACAAAATAAATCAGGTATAGGTTGCTTTTTTCAGATTTTTCTTCCTAATTTTCTCTTTTTTCCCCCCTCTTCATCTACTTTTGAATATGCATTTCTTTCCCTACCGTGCCTGCTGGCAAACTTCCAAGGATTTTTATCAAATGTTGCAAGGAGTGCATTACTCTTTTTAGGTTATTTAAATGAAAGAGATGCATAATACCACTTCACATTCAAATTTCATGAAACCCTGCCCATGAACTCTTTTATGTTCATGCAACTATATGCTCCCAAACTCCAGCTAATGCTTCCTCTTAGTCTCTTCCTGGAAGGGGCTATAACTAAATGGAGTTCATTTAACATTAAATAATCAAAAAGGGTTTTGTTTTGTTTTTTCCCCACAATGAATTGTTTCAATATGCTATATATCCTTTCATAATTAATGTGCATTATATCCCTAAATTACACAGCTTCTGATGCAAAAAAAAAAAATTAGTTTCTCTGTGGGGCTTTGTTACCTTTTCACATAATTCAATGAGTTGCATCAACAATTTAGAGAAATTGAGGACTGGGTTTAATAACTTTGTAATGAATCCATCAGGGCGGTGGGGAAGAGGGAAAGAAGAGATAATGGGAGAGAAAACAGCCAAAAAGCAGGTACACAGAGCAGTCCTCCATACTAATTAATTGGTTGGATGAATGTTGATTGAGCACCTACAGTGCCAGGCACTGTGCTAGAGGCTACGGGCTTGCCCTTCCGGAGGCCATTTGAACTTAAAGGGTGAAGTGGTGGTTAGGCATTTCAGAAAAGGAAAGCCAAGAAAAGCATTCTGGAGAGGATCGAAGGCAAATTTAAAATCTCAGGAAATGTGTACCTTGTATAATCCTGTAAAGTTGGGGGAAAACTCATTCCATTCATATATAATAAAAATATTATTTACCATATCTTTTCATAATCACCGTTTAAATTTAAACTCCTGAGAGAAGCAAATGTTACTTTTTAAAGGGACAAAGCTGAATTAGTTGTTTCTGTCCAGCTAAATAGATAGTAAAATATTTTGCTAATGGCTCCTAAACACAGAGTTAATCGCAAAGCGCTGCATATAGCAGAAATGTGTTACCATGTTTTTCATTCCCAAAGTTGCAGAAATTATGTATTCCCCAGAAGAAAACAAATATGAGTGAGACCCCTCTTTGTTTCACCTGTAAGATTAACTGATAGATTTCTTATCCTGAATGTATTCAGGAATGTGCAAAGGGGACCGGACTCCCAAAGGAGCAGCACCCTCCTCCTGCATCTTCTACTTCGTTTGGAGGTTGCTGGCATTGGTTTTCTGCTGACTAGATGATTTTCATTCCCTCAAATATTTATAGACAAGTCTTTTCGGACTGGATCAAAGTTAGGTGTTGTGGAGCGAGTGGTCCAGAGGTGGGCTCCACAGTTCCACGACAAGAACCTAGGAGGGCATTGTACAAAATCATCGATCCCGTTTACCATGGGCCCCAAAATTTCATCACTGAGAATGCTAATCTATAAAACTTCCACAATCATTGTATTTTACTTGTTTAATTCTCACAAGACCCAAATCACATCCTTCTCTTCCTTGGGGTAACCAATGAGTCCTAAGCCTCGCACACACAGCCTTGTCTCTGGCCATGGCCCCTTCACCCTTTTATGCTTTGCATGCACTGACTCCCAGCCAGCCCCCCAGGTGCCATGTTTTCCCCCCGTCTGCATGGGTTGTGTATTCTGCCTAGATCCTCCCTGTTACCCCTTCTAAAGTTTTGGCCTATGCTCTGAACTTGAGCCTGGGGACGAGGCAGCAGGAGGCAGGAATGGCCATAATTGAGTGGTGAGAATGAGCACATAACCCCAGCCTTGGACAAGATTCTCGCCATGCTTTTCACATGGTTCCTTTAACTGTCTTAACTCTGTCATGACATCTGTTACCTTGAAAGTCACTGTAAAGGCGCTGCTTTCAAAACACTTCCTCCAGGGGGAATAACCACTCCATATATCTCTACTTGCACGGCCCTGCACTTCATCTACATGTCCTTCAGGTCACGGATTCTCCCCCTCCTGCCAATGGGCTTGGTGTGCCTCCCACACACATGCATAGCGTCTCAAACATTCAGCACACTGGGCTGACGCAGTCGGAACGCTCCAGTAGACTCATAGTTTTTAAATAAGTGCACATCAGGATCTCCTAGAGGGCTTGTTAAAACAGATTCCTGGCAGCCGGCCGAGTGGCTCAGTTGGTTAAGAGTTCGCTCAAGAGTGCAAGCTCTGAGCAACAGTGGTTCGAGTCCCGGCACGAGCTGAGCTGCTGCCGAGCTGCCAACAGGTGACAGGATGGCTCAGCTATAAAAAATAAAAATAAAAAACTAAAAAACCCCCACAAAAAACAGATTCCTGGACCCATCCTGATTATTTCTGATTCAATATGGGGATGGGGGTAGGGCTCCCGAGTCATTTGCATTTCTAACACGTGTCCAGGTGACGCTGATGCTGCTACTGGTCCAGGGAACACACTTGAAAACCACTGCTCTACACTGCTGCTGTCTTTGTATTGTCTACGGTATCCTCAAACTCTTGTTAATATGATATAATCCTTTTTCTTTTGCTTCCTTTTGCCTAATCCCCTACTTTTTTCAATTTTTTTTTTCCCTTTTCTTCTTCTTCCTCTCTTGCCTGTGCCTTAGGTCTTCCAATGATCCTCCTGGACTTTGTTTAGCTCTGCTCATAGCACACAGGGCAACAATGGTTCCCGTCTCTGGCACCATTCTGTTCACCTCTCAAATATCAGATATAGCTGAACATTCTGCAGGGCAAACTAATCTGTGATATTTGAAATGCATTTCATGGACTAGAATAAACTAGCATATTTGAGCAAAGCTGTGTTCTGGATATATTAAAGTATAAAAACTGGCATGAAAATCAGGTCTCATGTAAACAGGAGATTATTATTACTTAGAATCCTATAATGTGCCCATCTTATGAATCTCTAGGGCATTTGCAAACCCATTTTTACATAATTATGTGAAGAACATGTATTTTATATGAGATGGTGGAATTAAATACAAAATAGGGCATTTTGAAATGGCCGTAATGTTTTAAATGAAGAAATGAAACTGTTTCGAGACATATGTAGGAGAGGAAATTTATAGACAGCCGTTTTTAAGAGGCTCTATTAATTCCAAAGAAAACACAGGATGAAAATGAAATACCCAAAGAATAAAATAAGAGGTCTCCCATAAAAATCAGTCTATGTGATTCAAGTGGTTAGGCTTGCCTTCCAACAATGTGAATTTTACAATGTGATGCTCACCCACATTAACATTTCAATGGCACAATATTTTTGTTACACACTGTTGCAACTGCCGCTTTCTGCCCCTTCACTCTTCCGTCTGATCTTGGGTGCATTCCAAAGGTACGAAAATACTGCTGGCTGGTGTATCTTGTATCAGCTTCTTATATCTGTGCCAATCTAGGCTCATATTTTCTACTGAGTTGCTGGATATTGGAGGAAAAATTAAAGGAACACATCAAATTCATCCTGTGTCCATTCAGAAAACATCCAATTTATAAACTAGCCTTTGGAACTGAAGGGTACTTTATTCTAACGCAGGGACTGTAGTATAATGTCCTGCACTGAGGGAAATCCCAGGAATGCTTACAATCAAAGCTTGAAATAAATTTTAGATCAAATCAAAAAATTCAAAAAGTATATATTCTTATTTCAAAATTTAATAGTGACATTTTGGTTTTAATTTTTTTAATGTAATATGTGTCCTGATGGAGAGCAAAAAATATGTGAAATCACTTTACGAACTCTAAATTGACATAATGTAAGTTATTTTCACAATTTGCCTTTCATCTAATTTGATCCTCAATTTCACGGCGCAAACTTTTCCAGCGAGGTGAATTGGGGGTCTACCTATTTGTACAATCTGTTCTGGGGTAAAAGGAGAATTATATGTTTTACATATCCTGGAGGAGATTCTTGGGCTGACCACATCAGCCATGACCAGGGAAACAATGCATTCTATGACACTTTTCTATTCACTGCCACCATCTGCAACATGGCTTTCGAAGAATCATGGCTGCCCCCTCTCACGGAGTTAACCCTCTGCTGCCTGAGGTCACCAGCAGGGAATAGCTTCATTCCCCTTCTGCAGTGGGAATTATTCTGTTCCTTTGACATTGGAAAACTATGGTTCCAATAGACAAGCAGAAGGATGTGCAGTGAGGTTGCCCAAGTTGGTAGGCAACCGATGACACAGGCTGAGTTAATCAGGTCTGGAAGGCCACACTCTTTCAGCAGTATCTGGGTATATCTCTTGACCTTGCTCTACAAAGACATGACAACCAAGATAGTATTTTCCCACCAGGAACAGGTAGGAGAGATGAGGATACATGGATGAGGTTGTATTATAGGGGTTATATAGATGGGACATTAAGTAACATGGAATCACAGCATGAGCGCATTTTTTCCTCTTACATTTTCTCTCAGCCTTGATTAGGCAAATAAAAAAGAAGCCTTAGAGGTTTCCTAGCTTGAAATAAAGGTATCCAGTGGACAGGGTGGGCACAAACAAACATCTTTTCTGCTTCTGTTGGACATCAGTGTAGTCGACTTTCCATATCTTGCACATGAAGAAAGCAACGTCACCCAGCTAGAGAAAGATGAGCTAGGATTTGAACTGAGAATTTTGGTCATAGCTACGGCCACCCTGCCTGGACTTTCCCATCACTGTGGGAAAGTCCTGCTTCTATACCTGGTGCTACTCCAGCGGGCACACTGAGGCTAAGTCCCACAGAGTGTCAGCACTTTCTTCTCAAAGACCCTTTCAATCATCTTCAGTAATCAGGCACAACGCCTCAGGCCAGCTGGCCTGAGAGATGAGCCTGGAGTCATGATCTGAAAGACGCACATGGGTTTTATATAGACTGTGGCAAAGACATCATCAATTGGGTACTTGTCATTCTCCATGGAGCAAAGGAGACTTACATGTGTTACTTACTACAAAGCCACCTTTAGACAAAATAATACATAACTTTGTTGTGATGCTTAACGACCATGATTCATTAGGGTAATGAAGCCAACCATGCTACTCTAGCCCTACCAGACTAGATGGAGAATCTTTGCGACAAGCCACAGTCACTGCAGGTTATTTGTATATATGAGCCTTCCTTGCAACCATTAAAACAGACCATAAATAAAGATATACCTGTTCCTATGTAGTAGAGGAGATGTCAGCTTATAGCCTGAGACTCCCTTTAGCCTGACTTCATAATTTACACATGTTCTCTTTTTCAAAATAAAGCAACACTACTCTTCAAACATAAAATGTTCAAGATTCAGTCACGTGAATTATCTTTCCAATATCCCAATGAACTCTCAGTCTGTTTTGCCACAAAATGTGCATCTGTAACATGAATTAGCACTATGGGACTGGTAAATAGAGACATGATATCATCTTAAGGAAGAAGTTATATAGGTTCGCAAATCACTTTTTCTAGTACATTAATATGTTTTAGTCAATAATAGCAGTTGAACACAAGATATTCTAGTATAGAAAACTGTGAAAGAATGTTGTGCTATAAACAATTCACTCATATTTCTCCTCTTGGCTCAATTTGGCCACATGTCTTGGAAAGGCTAATCATGTTGTTCTTGCCATTTAATCTGAGCTCCATAACTCAGCAGTCTCAACTATACTATCAAGTTATTTTTACGTTTTTTTCTTAAAGGTAAAGTTCCACATATATCAAGCACTTCTTTATGAGAAATTAAGCACTAGTCATTTTTAATTAGGTTGATTCATGCTGAGATTACAAAATTGCATCTCTTTTGAGAGGTCTGTTCTACCACTACTTTCCCATGGGCCTTGCCATTATTAATGTGTCATTTTTCAGGACTCCAGGTTTTCCCAAGATTGCACACATTGTATTATAGCAAAAACATCTGCATTAGAGTTAGCTTGGCAACCTTATTTGCAACAACATTCTGCAACTAAAGCATGGTACTCTTTACTATGTGCTGACTGTCCCCAACTGTCCCCTCACCCCCTTAGTTTCTAAAGGCAATCAATTTGTTTATGTAATTATAACTCTGAACTGGCTGAGTTTTAGTAAAAATAACATTCAACACTGGAAAAAATATTGTCCACTAACTACAACTACTTGAATTACAACCATGCTTAAGTAATATATTATGGGATTCTCAGGATGCTTTGACACATTAGAGTCTGTGAGTTCCAAAGTGAATAGTGGCAGATAAACTTCCAAGGATAAATTAGTGTCAGTTTGAAAGCAGAATATTAACTACTGTGTACTGGTCTCATTGTTCACCATCCCTAAGCCTCATGGGCGCCTCACTAATTTCAGAGAGAAGTAATGCTGCAGGGAATTGCATAAGGTGTCAAGGAAAACAAGAAATACATCTTTGTTCAAGTTTGTTGTCTAGTGGCTGGAGGCCAGCATATAAAGTTATCACAGTGACCTAGTATGCTAAAGGAGTTCCCTTTTACTTCTTGGCAAAGGAAGGTTACCAAGAGTAACGTTCTGGAAATATACTGGTTCAAAGAAGCTATCTTTCTTTAAAACAATAGGAACTGAATAAGCAAGACACCCAGAGAAAGAACCATGTGGGAGAGGCAAGCAGCTTCACCAATTGCTGTTTGTGTCAAGATCTAAAATAGTTGGGTCTCAGGAGATGTTAGTCAGCCATTCCTTTCCAACTTCTACTGCCACTACTTGTGTTTCCGAAATGTTAGCAGGTATGTGTGGATGTGTGTGCATATGCATATACACATATACCTCTGCTATCCTGATTTAGTTTAAGTTCAATACCTGGATAACATATGATACCCAAAAGCTGATGTAGGCGCTCTCACCTTGAAGAGTATACAGACCCCTTTCAAAGGAAGAAAAGAAAATTATGGCTCCTTTCCCATCCCCCTTTTTTTTTTTAGCTAACATAAAATATTATATTAGTTTGGCTCCTTCCTAATTCTTGAAAGATTCAGTTTATTGCATATTGTGTAAATATGCAAAAACATGAAATTGTTAAGTCCTATGTTTAAGGTGTTCTACCAGCCATTAAACCAAAAGAAGTTAAAGAAAATCCAACACATACAATTATGAAAAAAAAAGGAAATTAATCACATATCTTCAACATAATGGATAATGTTAGTTTATTGAAACTACATCACTGTTCCCCATGTGAATGTGGTCTGACTGCAATGGCCCAATTCCCATGGTGTTGTCATACCACCATGGCTTGGTGCTCTATGGAAATTATTTTTTTTCCTTTTCAGTTCTCTATTTAAACCACTCCAAAACCCTTAATGTTACTGAAACTTCATTGGCACAAACACATTATTATCTTCATATGTAGTCTGCTTCTTTTCCTCCCTGAATCATGTTCTACAATTAAAGTAATACTAATTGGCACTAATGTGATAGTAAACACCATCACAAAGTGGTCAACCAGATGATTAAAAATGTGCTCAGACCCATTCGACTTAGATTATTAATGCAATACAAAACAGAATACAGAACACATCACCCAAAGAAACCCACCAATCCTTAAAAATATAACCCAAGACCAAGATTTGGGGACAATTAACGTAGCACAGAAGTATCGAAAAGACAGAATCCATACCCTACAATACTTAATGACAGAGTCTGACATTCCTAGGTTCAAATTACATGTCTATCACTTTAACTTATGTGATTTTAGGCAAGCTGTTTAATCTCCCTTAGCCTCAGTTTCCTCATTTGCAAAACAACAAGAGTAACACCCATCTAAGAACACATCAGTATGGATGAAATATACAATAGTTAAATATTTAAAACATAGTAAGTCCTCTATAAATATCAGCTATTTTTATGATTTCAGCATCCTCAAGGTGATCAAAGTCTGTGGAAAATATATGAGAAAATAGGACAGTGGGATATGTGACATGCTAGAGGAAGTGCTAGAAATATGCTTACTGATTGGAGGTTGGTTGCCAATCAGCCAGTTTCTTGCCACTTTTAAACAACAGTACAATCCAATCTCAAGAAGTCTCTGAATGAGACAAACAAGGATATAAGTTAAGTTTACCATGAGCTGTGAAACAGCCAATCATTGACATGTCTAAGACTTCATGATTTCTAAAGAAGGTCATCTGAAGTGCCATCTTGACAAGATTTAGGGTCCCAAAGCTCCCCTGACCATGTCAATTAACATACATACCATGACACTATCTTCCTTAATTGTTATACACAGAAAGTGTTAGACATTCACAATATTGTTATTCACGTTTGTTTTGAATCAGAATCATTCTTTTTCTCCTCTCATTTTCATTTTGAAAATTAAAGTTCAAGAGTGTTTGATATTGAAATAAAATATCCTTCCAAAATCTCCACCCTCTACATCATAAAGACAATGGCAATTGACCCCAATGAATGCTAAGTTTTCAAACTCACAGCAAGACTGCAAATTCTAATCTTTGATATTCTGTCATTCCACTCTGCTTATTCAGAAAATGGATCCATCTGTAGGTGTAAAATGCAATTTTCAGGAAAATGGCACCTTAAAATATTCTGACACAATGTTCCATCAGCAGTCCTTATAGTTAGACAAATAAAGACAATGAAGAGCCATGCAGACCTGTTAACATCTGCTCAAAACCTGCACCCTCATTTCCTTGCCTCTTCTAGCACTAACTCAAGCTAGAATTCATTTAGATAATTCCTTAAGCTCTGAATGCTCAGCATGTCACATTTCCACCAAGTCTCATTTATATAATTAGTGCTAACATATGGCCCACAATCAACATTGGAGATTTGGAATCATTTTTAGCATGCCGTTAGACCTAAAAGGGTATGGATTCAATATGGAGGGAAGAGAATTAGGCATGCAAATTCCATTTGCGATAACAAGAGCGTAGCAATGGAAATTTACCCCCAAAAGGTTTGGCTGCTAATCACATAGCAAGCAGAAAGAATTACATTCTTAATAACCTTCACCAAGTGCAATAAAAGGAAATAGAAGTTTGTTTTATGTAGAGGCTCTTGGTTACTGTTTCTCCCGGTAAGCTCAGAATTTTTTACAAACCAGTGCTACCATTTAGATTGCTCCAACAGAATTCTCCCTTGCACAATCTGTTTTAGGCATCTAAGTCAAGAAACCCTCTTGGCATCATTCACTAACTTTATAGTCAATACAAAACTTCATCATTCACTAACTTCATAGAATCTACAGTGAACACTCCTTCCCTCGATTGCATTAGATGGTTCCTAACTCATCTTTCATTGAATCCTCATTCCATACATTGGCCTTTTCAAAACTTAGTAGCCTAAACCTAGCCTCGTTTCTTTAAACTTTTCTTAATTAAAAAAAGTTTGATATAGATGGAGGATACAAGAAATAAAAATGCAAATTAAAGAAGCTTCACAAATCAAAAACTGAATCCATAAGTTAATGGAGAAAGAAGTCTCTTAAACCAACACACCTCATTTTTTTCTCATAAATTAATACCACTAGTGCTCTTGGTAATAATACTGTGTACTTAACTATGTGCCAGGCAATGTAATACAGATTTAATAAATATAATAGTACTTGATCATATAAAACCCCTAAAGTTGAGATGATCTTGATTTTACAGATGAATAAATTGAGGTCCCATGATCTGACTAAGGTCCCTCAGATAGTAATGTCAGAAAACTCCAAAGCCTATGCTTTCAATTACTATGCTATTCTGCTCCCAAGTTCTTAATTCTCTGTATGTATATCTTTGACTTCATCTTTCAGTCGTCATGGTTAATTAGCCATCAAGTGTTGTTAGCTCTTAACACCAAAATTATTCACATCTGTCTGTTCATCCCAAGGTATTGCATTAGATTAGAGCCTTACTATCTCAAATGTGAATTAGAGTAAATAAATCCTAAAGTCTATTTCAAATTTAAGGTTTGATACATTTATAATTGTTGCTTTCTAGATGGTATCTTCCCAGCCCCAACAATTATAAACATAGTTACAAAAAAGTGTTTTTCTTTCTTTCTTTCTTTTTTATTTCTCAGCAGTTAGTGCATTGATGGCACCTAAGAGGTATTAAAATGAATGAATTTCTAGATGAACTGGAATAAAACCTGGGTTTCACAATCTCAACCTCATTTTTTACCACAAAATGGCTATGGGACCTTGAGCAGATCGCTTAACTCTTCTGATATAAATGAAAACATCTATAAAATGAGGAGCCAAGACCAAAAACAATCTAAAAAAGCTTTCACATCAATATAGCCAAATGGTTCTATGCTATGAGACCTTTGTATACTCTTTGGGAAAAAAATTTCAAACTTCAGCCTGGGATCCTCATTAGCCACACTTTTCTCTCATAGGAAAGTTTGATGAGGCAAAGAAACCCACAAATCTAACACCTGGAATTACCCTAAGTTTTGGGCCTCTCAACCATGTAAATTGGGCAGGCCACTTTATGTAAACGTTTCTCTCCTTAGCTTTAAAAGCAGGAATTGGGATCTAGATTCAAGATTCTCAAATGTTGGTCCAGGGACAAAGTCTTCAACAGTCCACAGGAAAAATGAGGCAAAGATAAGAATATAGTGCATTTCATAAAGCTATATTCATTCAGTATAAATTACTTTCTTTTACTCTATGGTTGTTTCCTATTTTTTTATTTATTAAAAATATTATTAAATATTATTAAAATATTTATTAAATATTTTATATTATTATTAAATTATTAAATATTAAATTATTAAAAATATTTCCTATTTTTGCATTAAAATAGCCTTTCTTTAAAGAAATATATATATATATATATATATATATATATTCTTAAAACATCCTTTGACATAGTAAAAAATTGTCAATCCAAAGTTAGTCCAATATCTCCAAGAATGTTCAGGAAGGCTCCATTTCCCCTAATAATCACTCACTTTAGTTTTCTGTTTCTGATGGCTTTGCCCATCCACCCTATATTCTTCACGTATGACTGTTCTTTTCTCTCTGCAGCCTCTATTAATTCAGAAGTGGAATCCGTTTTAACTCGGCCCCATTCTAAAGTATTGGCAATATGTTTTTTTTCTATAAGCTATTAGTAATAGAAGGGAATTCCACTATGGCATGAGATTTAAATACTTAAATTTTAATGCTGTGTGGACTTGTTCTAAAAAGTACTTTGGTCAACTCCATCTTGGATAATTCCTGACTGACCGCCTTTTCTCCCTGGGTCCCAATACTCATTTTTTCTTCCCTAAATTTCTATCAGTATTTCTCACAAAGAACAAATTGGATGAGGAAATTTCAACATTCCAAGACACCACCTGACTTACTCAAGTTGACAAAGTCAGTAAGGACCATAATCAGATCCTAAATCCATAGCCTTGTAACTCCAGAGTCCATGCTTTCCTCACATCCCATCACTGCCGCGTGGCAGAATGAAATCCTATGGTCCATGCCTTCCCCCCAGCATGTAGTAAGTTAGAGTGGCTGGTTATGCTGAGAACACACATGGTCAGGAACTTATTTGGTTCAGCTAAAGGAGAGTGCCTTGTAGGGTATTGCCATAGAGACGCAAGGCAAGGAAAATCCTAGCAGAGGAATTGGGGAGGAAATCTGAGCTGTTGCTTGGCCAGGTAGCTCACTTGAATAACTACTTTGAAAACGAAAATGGTATGAAGTCTTTCCTATTCCCTTATCCTATCGTAAAAGGTAAGAGGAAATGGAATTAATTTAGATCTTTAAACAAAAGACATAGCTCTTCCTTTTCCACATTGAATCTCCTCTTCACGCAGTCAACATCACAGACCCGTATCTTAGTCCTGAGGCTTTTCTGAGCCAATGAAGAATGCCCACCCACTGAGCTGCTTCCATTATTTCCATAGCTGAATAGAAAGGACTATTTGGTACAAAATTGTCAAATGAAACTCCTTTTGTACTATGAAAAGCTGACATGATGAGCCACACCTTTGGTAGCAGACACAGACCGCAGACACCATTTAAAGGAGACCTGTGGAGGTTACTGCCAACGATGACATTTCTTTCCTACTGAAGTCAAGAGTGAAGGGTTTCAGAGCTACACAGCTCATTTATATAATAAATGTGTGCTTAAATGAGAATTGTTTTGATGAGAATCATAAAACTTATTTAAAACGAGTGACATTTGCTTAGAAGGAAAAGCATGACATAAACTATTACTTGTGTGTATAGATTGTATTGTGTAATTTAGCCCTCAGTGCGTGTTTGCACATGTGCTAGTATCATTCTCAAAACACATGTGGTCATGTATGATTACATAAAGGCATCGATGTAGTATGTGTTACAATGTGCTAAGATATTAACTTCCAGTATTAGAAAAACGAAATCTCAGGGGAATTGACTTTGTTAGTTTTGCAAAGAGCAGGCTCATCGACTGTGATGGTTTTCATAGAGGGATTTAAATTTTACAAATTACCAGAATAGTTAATCTGAAACAAAAAAGTGCTGCATATGGTCTTGAAAAAGAGAAACAATAGTGTTGATCAAAATTTGACCCCAATGAAACTCTTTTGGATTAGAATATCTAGGAAGAATTTGCCTCTTCTCTGACTCAATCAATACTTTCTATGACAAAAGAAGAGCCCAGGGCATGCCTACATTGAGACAATTACTTTTTGAAGTGATAGCTTTAAATTATACAAAAGATGATTCTTATATTCTTTTATAGACAACAAGTCACGCAAGCTTTACTTTTACTCCTCATGACAGCTTCAACAGTCAGAGCAAACTAGTGCTGAAGACTTATCCAGGCTCCTCGCAGATATTTAACCCAGGGATGGCCTTTCCCTTTGGAATTTTGGCAAAGTACACCCTACACACTCCACAGCATTTAATTAACTGGAGACCATTCTCAAGTGCACTTAATTATAGGTCAGTGTTCTGACTATATAAATCATGAAAAAGGAAAGGAAATGACACAAAAGCCCTAGACTAATATAATTTATAGCTATCTGAACTAACACAAGGAAAAAAAATGGTACTGTGCTATAATTAAAGATTAGGTTAGTGCCAAAAATCATAATTTTCTGCCTGGCTTTAAAAGCAAATGTCATGTTAATGACAGTTAACTTTTGATTACGCAGGGATGATTATATAGAGAGTTTGTGGATTATCTATGCCCTCATTTTCTTTCCTTCTTCCTCATGTTGCTTTATTGCTAATTAATCCCTCTATCAGAATTCTGATTAGAGAAAGGAAGAGAAGTAGAAAATCAAATTAGTCATTTGGACTGATTGTTAGCTGCCTCGGTTAAGACTCTTGGTTAAGCTGATGTGAAAACTCCTTTCTGCATTTCAATCCCCTATATTACTGACTTTTTAACTAAGATTCTCTGAACTTGGGTATTCTGAGAAGGTATAAAATTATGTGACAAATTATAGTCTTGGGGTATTTTCATTTTATTGTGTGACCTGAGGTCCCAATATCTAAAATTCAGAAAACTTCTTTTCTCAGCCTGTTAATGTGTAAAACAAGTAGAATTTCAGAAAAAAGTCTGTACCCCTATGACCATCACACATCTGACAATTCTGATGCTATCTGTGAACATCTGCATCGATGCTATGCTCCATACAAACATGCACAGGGTGATACCATTTAGATTATGAAAACTAATTTAGAGGAGCGTCTCTAGAATATAATTTTGTGATCATAAGACGATTTATTTTAAAGGTATGATTTGGCTCTCCAGCAACTACACTGTTTCCAAACAGTTAAGTTCCAGAATATATCCGGGTTCCCTCAAATTAATTTTCCAATTTATATACTCTCCTAAAATATTATGCAACAAAATGCACCTACTCCATGCCAATTCATCGGTGGTGAAATCAAGGGAAGATTAAAAATGAGTAGAAACAATGAACAATCAGACAGAGCTCTCTGCCAAAGGGCCTGCAATAAAAATAAGCCAACAGACTGCCATGTTGTTACAATTCAGTTATGATTATGCCATATTAGAGTAATCATATAAGAAAGTAAAAACAAACAATTCAATTTTTGAATCTAAACAAGATTCCCTCATCCTGCCAGGCCTGCTTGAAAACACTCCACTGATTTCCCATCATAAGCCGTCTTAACCTAACATATGGTAGCATATTCCACGTCCTGAAGATTGTGAAAAATCAGCACAAACTTAGTTCTCCAATAGCTGCCTATAGAATGAGGATTGTGAATGTTTCAGAACATTAGCAACAGATTTTTAACATTGATTTCACTTCTGTGAAATCAGAACAGACTCCATACAATATGAGCATGGGTTGAAGTGATTTAAAAAAAAAAAAAAAAAAGAAGAAAGAAGAAGAAAAAGCCTGAGGGAGAAAGTAACAGTTTGAGTAGGATGGGTTACCAGACTTTCACATACTGCCATGGCTTTTGTTTTCTGCTTTTTCATTTTTTTAAAGGCATGATAATTTTTGTTGGTTGGCTTTGGAGTTTGTATACACCTATTGCTCACCAGAGAGGGAAAGGAATTCAGCACTATTTTCTTTTTTTTTCATCTATTGGAGCTTGGTCGGATGTATACGGATAGAATGACATAATGCCTTTGTTTTATACCTAAATGTAACAAAGTAATTTGACTTCTGTTTAAAACCTGCAACAGAGAATGAAAGTGCCTTATGGATTAAATTAGCCAGCTACAGCCCATTACTGAGCTTTATGAAGAAAATGACAAAACATTAATAAACAGCTGCCTTTCAAAAATACCCACCTCTGGAAAACATAAGCTAATGAAATCATAGTCTAAAAGGAATGTAAACCAATATTATAATACCACATGATATGGTTCGTTAAACACTTCAAGTCTTTAGGGTGCTTTTCCGAATTGCAAAATATTTCTGTCATCTTCCCACTGTAATTTGGTACTCTAAAATACCATTAGCTTTTAAATGTACCAATTTGCTTTTTGCTGCTTGATAAATCTTATTCGTCATTCATAGGCTCTAAATTCATTTTATGTTTTATGATAACTCACTCAAAAACTTTTTCCAGTACAGAAAATTCATCAATATAAGACTTGGAAATGAAACAGTATTTGGTCCTAACAATATGGGAATATAGCCAGGCGTTTTCTTCTTTGACATTAAATTGATATAATTATTTATGACAGGAAAAATTATTCATATTTTGATTATGAAAGCAACCAAAACACTTACTAACACAAAGTATAGCTGGAGCAGAAAAGGTGTGAAATTAATAGTCTCATGCATTCGACTACAAAGGGACAGAAGTTTCTATCAATGGAGACTTCTGGCTTATTTATTATACAATTTATAGACCAAGGCCAAATCCAACTTAATAAAAGTAAGAAATTCATAGCATATAATATGATCCTTCAGCAGATGTATAAGTAAGAAAGACAAAAGCAATTTAAATCTTCAAAGTCGTCCAAACAATACATTAAAAAGAGCTATTCTTACCAGGAAGATATGCCAGATTATCTCTGGGTCACATTATTCATACTGAGATGTGCCAGTAACTTTTCCAACCCTCAGCCAGAATGGTAGGCAAGCAGTTATCCCACTAACAACCATTAAAGCATGGCATCTGATTTTTCACTCCAGAGAAAGCCACAATGGAATGGCTTTGCATTTTCCCTCCTCTGGCTAGCTAGGACCACGAACACAGCTGAATTTCGCAAGTCATGATGAACACAAAAACTCAGACAATACCTTTTGGCAAAATAACAATGGAAATCGCTCCATTATTTATCATCATGCTCTTCAAAGGAAACTTCATTGAGAAGCTGGGAAGTCTGCTTAACAAAACAAAACAAAAACATCATTCTCTAAAGGTTCCAAGGATACTAAGAAAGATTTCTATTCTCGCATTAGAATGTATGCAGTTTATTACCTACTGAAAAATACAAGGTAATATAAATGTATATTATACATATATATATATATATATATATATAATTTTTATGTATACTTGAGTTTATAATGTGAATAGTTTTTGTTTCTTAGTATTTGTTTGATGCTTTCTTACTACATTACATCTTATCACACACTACAACACAAAGGTAAAGGGATTATGGGAAAGTGATCATAAAAACCTATTTATTTATATCATTTTATTTCTGATGTAAATTATTTTTAAATGCTTAAAGTGGCCATTTTATAAAGAATAAGGTTTCTGGCCTTCTAAAGCATTTGTTTCTCTGAGTGTTCTAATCATTTTTGCTAGTAATGAGATCAGCTGTGGAGGCATGTGCTAGGTGTAGAGTCCCAATTCACATTAACCATCTGACCATACTACCTCTCTTGTCTGGAAGAGGTCTTGCTTTGAACAGGTAAAACCCTGCTCAGTGTCAAGAACGTGAAAGGTGAGCGTCACTAAAGAAGCTAACAAAACTAATAAGTTTGAAATCTCAATGTCGTTTGAACTGGCTTCTTGAAAAATTCCTTATCAGCATTCAAAATCTACATTTAGGAAAATTTTTTAAATAGGCTTAGGAAAACAATGTAAGAGATGTAAAATATTCTTTCCCTAATTGATTCATGTTTTAAACATTATTTTCATGAAGATCAATAAAATTTATAGTGAAATACTATTATTATGGTCTTTTTCCTTAAAAGTCAACAGTTCTCTTTTAAGAGACTGGAAAGATACAGGTGATTATTTAAAAGAATTGCTTTGCAGTATTTTTATATTTTATCATTGCTTTTCTTTTTAAATAGATTTATATACAGGGAATTAACCTCAAATTCAATTACTTGTCTCCCTTCTTCCTAGGAAATTATTTCTCTTTTATTTATGACATTATAGCCACACATTGAAATGTCACAAATCTGAATCATATTTTATAGAAATTTTCTAAAAGCTGATAGATTTTTTTTGTTTTGCTACTTAAGTGGACCTGCAAGTTACTTCATTTAAGAATATTTCATTCATAAAAAATAATTATATAGGTTTCTTCTCTCTCATAATGGTTCATTACGTTCTCTGAGCAGGGAGAGAAACAAGAATAAAAGAGAGATTAGCACCTCCACGAATTCTGTCAGTCAGAATTTTTTCAAATGAAGTAGCAATTAATTATGATTTAATCCTATTGGATGCTTCTTGCTTAATTAATAAATAATGTTTTCCTGGCCACATATTAAAACCTCTATTAACTAATAGTCTCTCTCAATAACTTGTTGAATACTATTTGCCTTCATTTTTTAATTACTAAAAATATCAAATTAGATAAACCTGATAAACTTTGCTCATAATAAATATAGAGAAAACTTTGAGGTCACAGAAAAATAACAGAATTATTCCATATATTAATATATCTGGGTATATGTATAAATATGTGTATATGTACATACTTAGAACACATTAAAAATATATACCTAATGAGCTCTTGGAGTTACTATTGAGTATGCATTTTATGTCAATTAAAGTGATGAAAGATAACATATATTAGCAACTTTAATGATTCTGGCAGTTGTTAGTCACTACACAAAGAAGAGCTATTGCACCTTTCAGTGACAGATCTTTCTATGCCCCTCTTCAGGTGCTCAGGCTTTAAAAGTAGGAGAGAGGCTGAGTCCAGTTTTAGAATTATGACTTTGAGACACCGCTGAGAGTTACTGCCTTCCTTCTCTTTTTCTCTGTTTGTCGTGTCAATCAAGGAAGTGACTTGATTATCTTGGGTGAGAGGACCAAACTCTGAGGCCCAACACTTCTTTCTCACCAGAGCATATGGTGCTTGGAATAAGTGAAACGATCTTTCTTTCAAGCAGGCTCCAACACATAGGAATTTCTGTTTATCATGGAAATCAAAGGTATCCAAAGATACAGTTTGGCATTTAGTTGGGATTACCTCAATTTTTCTACTAAATAAAGTTTTGTGCAAAGAGATGTAAAACTGACTGCATGGTTAGTTCCAAGTAATTAATAGAAAGACAGAGCCAGACTGGACACTCTCTGGCCTTGTGATAGCAAATAAGTGCTCAACTCTTTCTACAAAAACTTATTAAGCTCCTGTGTTCTACCAGCAGAGTTGACCCGTACTGTTGTGCCAATCTGCACTACCCAAACCCAGGAGGCATAATAGACTGTGGGAATGCCAAACACACGTGTGTTTCAAGGCGCGTGTGAAGCAGCTTACAATGACAGGTGTGAAGTCTACAAAAGCTGTTCAGTGCACTTTTAGACTGTACCCATCAGTCCCTTTGTACCAGAAGCCATACTAGACTCTCAGTCTCATATGCAAACTAGACAACTCCCTGCAAACTTCATAGAATTGGTGACATTTAATTTGGTCTTGACAGGTGTGTAGAACTGGGATTTGGCAAAAGGACGTTAAGATCATTGAACTATAAAACCAAACAGACTCTTCAAGTCCATTGGGATAGTTTATGCCTCTTGTACTCTAGACACAGGGTAAGAGCAGAGAAATAAGGTGGAAAATCAACGAGATCAAATTAAGAAAAGTCTTAAATGACATGCCAAGAAGTATAAGTTTTTCCTTATGTGGTTGGAAGGTGGGGGAATTTTTCGGCAGGAGAGAGAAATAATTGGGTATATGCTTAAAAATCTATGCATGGAGAATGGAGGCATTAATCATATGAATCTCCTCAAATTATATTTAATTCATTGAGGCATATCCAAGTAGTTAAAAGCATGGAATGTGGAGCCAGGCTGTCTGGTTTCAAATCTCAGCTCCACTATTTACAAGTTGTGTGATCTTGAGCAAATTACTTAACTTTTTTGGTATTTAAGTTTTCTCACCTTTATGGGAGTACATATCTCCTAGGGTTGCCGTAAGAGCTAAGTAGTTAATATTTGAAAGACATTTAGAACAGTGTCTGGCACATAGTAGGCACTATGTAAATGTTTGGTAGATAAACAAATATTAACTAAACTCCTATCATGTACCAGGCATTGGAGATGTAAGAATAAAAAAGACAAGGAACCAACCACTCTGATGGAATTCACATCAAAGCAATATTCAAGACCCTATCAGATGGCTTTTGATTTTCTTTAATGATTGCAAATTAAAATTGCTTTGGTTTGGGGAATTTTGTTGAAAATGTGAAGACCAAAACTACAGACATATTTTTCAATTCCAGCTGTACTCATAGATACAAAGCTAATGATGGTAAAAAACAAAACAAAACAAAAAACTTCCACCCCTAGATGCATACCACCTCTTACCCATTCCTCTTTCTTTTTTTTTTTTTTTGTCTTCTAGGGTTTCTTTTTTTTTATTGTGAAATACAAATTTTTTAGAATAAGTTTCAGCTGTACAACACAGTGCAATAG
>NW_017731595.1:236164-243951 GCF_001890085.2 Hipposideros armiger
AAAAAAAAATCTTTAAAAAAAAAATAGATTCCAGAATGCTGTCAATATCCCTTTGTAAACATATCTAGACTTGTAACTTATTTAGCTGTCATACTCTAGGCCAGATTATCAACAAAGAGAAATGAAGAAAAAAACTTGAGAGCACCATATTGAAATAGGTAGAATGAGATATATATTGTTCTTCATAATTAAAAAGAACCCTTCATTGTTATTGCTTCACAATTATCATTTTTCATCATTACTAAGAATAGGTTTCTTAAGGAATCAACCCTTATGGGTCATATTAACAACATGGATATTGGCATCAGATAGACTTCGGAAGTCGTTTCCTCTAGATGTGCTAAAAAGCAGGTCTTAGAGATGGTGTAAAAATGAGAGAGGGGAATAAGAGTTTAGAAATATAGCTGTTAGAAATGAGCCAAAAATTGCTGTGTGTTTTTTTTAACCCTACATCTTCAGAATCTAACATGGTATTTATAATTACGTAAGGAGATTTCACAATTATTTAATCAATGAATAATGACCAGAATTTTGTTGCTTTTCTGCCTAAAGTCATATTTTCAACAGCAGAATAAAACTGTTCTCCTTTGCTCTTCCGTGATAGTTTCAAACCATCATATTATAAACTACAGTGCAGAACTTTCTTCCCCCTAAAATGCATTTCTACTGAAGATCATCTGTCATGTTTCTGCTTACTCTCAGAGCATGGTGAGATCTTCCTATAATTTATCCATAAGAATAGCTAGTGTAATGTGCAAACGCAGAGATTTCACTATGCACTCTAACTTCCAAATCATTTATTAAAATATTAAGTAAGGCTAGTACCTGGGTCCATCTCTTAGGGGAGTCCATTAGTATCCTATTGTCTTCACTCTGTTTTCCCTTGAAATATTTGAAAATACTTTCTATTTATAGTTCTTATTTTCAAAGGATAGCATAAATTTGGCAAGATAGTGGCTGGAAAATATTCATACTGCTTTTACATCATGTCTTTCCTAAAGCTCTTCTTTCTAAACAAAACAGGCATTTCAATGTATACAGTAAAGTAAACATGATCAAGACACTAATAGTGATCATTTATGGGTGGTAAGATTCTTTTTTATGTTTTACAGTTCACTGTGTCTGAGTACATAGCTGTTTTTTTTAATCAACCTAATTTCTAGGAATTACTAATACAATATTAGGATGATTTGTTATACCAGATTATTTAGAATCACTACATGTGGTGTACAAAACCAAAGAAGAGAATCTCTAAAGAGAAGAAATGTTCCTACAATTGGATGGAATCTCAGTGAGAACTTGGGGGTGCTAAAAATGTGAATTAACCACAACCAACTATCTGCAGAGGGACAGGTAGACCTTACTTGGCTGTCCAAAAGACCTTGAAAATCATACACAGACAGTGAGATAACACTTTCTGCTGAGAAAGAAACTTGATTCTGAAAAACCAGAACCACAAAACATGAACTTCCAGAAACTGAGTTTAAATTAAAAATGGTTAAGACTATATAAAGAAAGGAAACAATCACTTAGCTAAAAGAAAAATTCTTGAAAATTGCAAAAGAATGTTTAAGTACAAAAATATTTCAAGAGTTAGGGGCTATCAGTTGCCTTCAGGTCTTTTCATCTTTATATTTGCTGATGCACTGAAAGTTGTTACGGCATAGTTACTTCACAGATGGGTCATGCTTTGGTATGGGAATGGTTTGCACTTTTGGTATGTAATGGGTGGATCATACTTTTGGTATCAAAAGCATTTGGTCTTTCAAATCCTGTCCACTAAGACCAGGGATAATGTAAGGAGTAAGTTAACCCCTTCATTTATGACATCGTATACACAATGAAAATATTGACAATGACTGTCGACATTGACTGTTCTTTATCCACTGACTTCCAATAGCATAAACCCACTTGAACCTCAAAATCCACCATGAGGTGAGTTTTGCTTTTGAAAATTGTTTTTCTATTCTCAATAAAGATGAACTTTGACTTAAAGTGCTCTGTTCAAAAACAGTTATAGTCCCTCGGGCCTCTCCTTCCCCCATTAGGCTCAGCAATAAAGCAATCCTTTTGTACAAAATTGGTAAGGATCTGCTTTGGGAATGCATCTACACTACAGGAAACAAAGTAATTCTTAGATGTGTTTGTCACTTTTGCTGCAGAACGCAGTAAATTTTATCTTATGCTCTGTAGACTGGCATTAGTGTGTATTAAAAACATGCAAAATTTGTAGCACTGACTCACACCAACTCATTTGAATGCATACCAAAATAAGCATAAGGGGAATAGGTTTAAGTAATACATTTTAACAAGATTAGAATGCTGAGGCGGAAAAAGTAGATTGGTGAGTCTATATCATGATACACAGATCACTTATGGGTAAGAGTATTTATTAGCATTTGTTCAGGGATGAAGTAGTTTTTGGGTACAGATTCTTTCAAAGCCACGGGTTCCTTTGCATATTTCTGTGCCCTGGCGATACATCTTCAGCAATTATCAGATCTATTGCAGACACTCAAGCATTGAAGACCTAACAAATTAGCCAGTGGTACATCGAGCTTTCAACCCAACACAACCCTAAACAAAGACAAAAATAAGGGTCACTGCTTCCCATTGCCATGTAGGAGCCACATGGGCTGCAGGGTTGCCTCATATAAAGACAAGTCTACTATATGCATTTTTTTATTATGATTATCCATTTAGGGATAATGGAGTACATACTTACTCAGGGACTCAGAGCTGAGGAACTCAGAACAAGTAATTCCTATATAATGATAAATAAGTAAGCTCCTTCATGATAATTTCCAGGTTTCACTTTTTCCTATACAGATCCAAGAGTCTTAAATATCATAGACATTGGATGAAGTATTTGATTTGGCACTATAAGGATAAAAATGATTCTGCAAGAAAAGTGAGTTGAGGGTGACTGGTTAGAGTAACAACATTTCTAGGTCAATCCACTCTGCTGAGGTAGAAAGAATATGAACAGAATCTATTCTTCTCATCTTTAAAAGAGTCTTGTGTAGACTCTGCAAATGAATGAAATCAACCTTTGATTACTCTTGCTTGGAAATTCTGCTAAATTATGGCAAGAAAACATTAAGACTGGACTTTTAATTTCTTAACTCAAGCACATTTGGTTTGAGAATACGATAGTGATGGGAGTATCACATTAAGCCTCATTTGGGTAATTTATTCAGATCTAATGATACAACTATTTAAACACTATATTTTGTTCTTATAGCAGTCTAGAAGAACCACCTTATATATTTACTATGCTTGCCCTGTTGTCTTCTCCACCCTGATATATTTAAAAGCAAACTCCTCATTCTTACCACCCAAAAAGGTGGGAATCAAAGCATTGTTTCACAACTAACTGATTCTCTGCAACTCTCTAATTCTGTGGTGCTTTGAGTACAAATGACAGAGTCCTTGCCCTAAAATACAGGTTTAACTAGAGAGAGTATACTGATACACAAATATATCTGAATTGAAAAATGGAACAATTAGGTGTGGACATTGCTCAATATCACTGGAAATATGACCAGAACCTGGTGACTTAACATACAGCTACTAAACAAGAGAGATCCTTAGTGATGGCTTCAAAGCATTTGAGCCTGATTGAGAATATAGGGTTGCCAAGGAAAGAGAGGAAGGTGAGGATGACAAGATTAGGCCTTTGTTGCTATGTAGTCATTTGTGCCAAGAGGATATTGGGAGAGAGGAGTGGGGGACGGTGGTAGTATTCAATCCAGGAACTGGTGATAAGGGGCTCCATTGTCTGTAGAGAATTTTAAAATGCTTTTAAAATATGCTGAATAAAAGAATGCCTGCTTTCTATTATGTCTGTGCTTCAGCAATTTTCAACAAGCTCAGTGATAACATACTTCTTGCCACTGAGGCCAAAAGCTGCCACTATCCCCTCTCCTTAGTATATCATTAATCACTTCAATTAAATGCCATGATTCTTTTTTTTTTTTTCAAGGCTTGGAAAGCCATATCTGAGTCACAGAAATCAAGGAGTAATGTTCAACATCAGATATTTTTATAGGTAATGTTTACCATCATCAGCATTTTGCGTGTGCCAGGCACTGTCCTAAGTAGTTCACAGCTATTAGTGCCTTTATTCTTCACTTCATTCCTGTAAGGTAAGAATATTACTCTGCAAGAAGTTAAGACACTGGCCTAAATCACAACCGGCAGCTGACGCCAGGTTTTGAACCCAGACCCTGAAGATCATGTCCTATAAAGCACAATGTTATGCTCCTCCCAAAGTATAGGATTAAGACTAAAATGACATGTTTAAAGGCAATAGTATAATATCCTTGACAGCACACAGCTATGTGGCTTTATATATTGACTGAGAAAAATATTTAGAGCTGTGCTGCCTAACATGGTAGTCACCAGTCACATGTATCTCAAATAAAAATTAAACAAAAAATCCACTTCCTTAGTCACACTAGCCACATGTCTAGTGTTCATTAACCATGTATGGCCAGTGGCTACTGCATTAGACAGTGCAGATGTAAAACATTTCCATTATCACTGAAATTTCTATTATATTGTCCTGTTTTGGAGTCTAAGGCTTCCTCAACCATGGTTCCTCAGCTGAGTCAAAGAATTCAGACTTTCATGTGAATGACTATTTTCATAATTTCCTCAAAGATGGTACCTGGTTGCTACCACTGGAGATGCAAGAGGTGCCTTAGGACATGGGGTTTACTTCTCTCTAGAACCTCCTGTTCAGAAGGGCAGATTCTAAACCCCTCCAGAAATGGAATGCTGATGACTAGAAGACTATCGTTACTAGAGTACAGACAGTTGGAGTATTGACCAAGTTGAGTCACCAGATTTTGTACTTGAACAAGCCACACAACCTCAATGGGCCTCAGTTATTATTCGAAATGTACAATTTGACCTGTTGCTTTTTAAGATCTCATTCTGTTGAAATTTTTAAAAATCTACAACCACAGAAACCGCCCTACTCGCCTAGTCCCATTCCAAACTGTTAGTACTTTTAGGAAAGATTAAATATTCACCACAATCGAGGAATAAGAATTTCTAGGTGTTCCCTCACCCTCTGCTGGTCTTTAAGCTCCTTAGCTATTAAACTCTAAGTCTGTTCAGTCCCATTTATTTACTGAGGCCATCCCAATAATTCCACATAATTTGGCCAGCTTTCTTCAGAGTTAAATCATCTTTAAGTCAATTCTTACACCTTGCCCTCAGCAAAAGACCTCAAGGTTAGTGCTAAGCCTACTACGGTTTAATCTTGATACCTTTGCCCAATATTTCACAAAGCAAATTGTCAGAGCTGAGACTTTGCCTCTACAGCTACAGATTCAAAATAGAAAAAAGAAGAAAAAAGGAATGCCTATATAAGGTTTTAAAATAACGATTCTATAATTATTGGTAGATCTCAATGGATTTAGTACATCACTAATTATACTGCATTACTGTCAAATGAATTCTTTTAGCATGATTAATGTTATTATGCCAAATCCCAAATTAATTCACAATGAGTATCTTAAAGTCTCAGCAATGCTTTAAAAGGATGAAAAAAAAAAGATGACAAATTAAGCTGGGCCATTATAGTGAAATAGGAAGAGGTTTGCTATCTTAGCACTTCAAATATATTGCCAGAATTAACCTATATATTTATGAAGCACCCTTCTGATCTTGGTTCAGTTTTGCAGTAGATTTCCCATTTGGGAAAATAATGTGCTGAATGAATGGCTCAAATACGCAGCCTCTTGACCTTTTACCCTTGTCTGAGCATTTCTATTGTTTGTGTGTCTTTTGTTGTAACTTGCCACAAGTCATCATTTTGGAAGTCGGCAAGATATAAAATCCAAGAACAAAGAAAAAGTATCGACTCTTTGTCAGTTAAATTTTTTATTTATAATTACTCAATTATTTTTCTGATACTTTTAGTCTTCTCCAGTTGTCCCAGGATTTCATTATCCCTGGCCAAGTTGACCATGGAGGGCCCTGTAGGTTTTACACCGTGAGACACCCTCCTCCACACCCCCTTTCAGAAGGAGGTTACAGCAGGGCTGTAAGCAGCCAACTGTAGCAATGGGCATTTAGTCTTTCCATTCTGAATGGAATGCCCTATATTTCAGACTCAGTTTTAACCCACCTTCTACGCATCTTTGCACCACCCAAGAGACAGCCTAAGGTCATGGTTAAATTAGTAAATTTAGAGGTAGACTCCTTGTCTGTATATCCTGGCTCTCCCAAGCTGTATGTGACTTTGAACAAAATATTTCTATCAAAATTAGTTTCCTCATCTGTGAAATGGGAATACTGAATACATCTGATAAATACCTAAGGCATAGGCTTGTTGTGAGGATTAAATGATTTAACAATGCTTGGCACAACACCTAGAAAAGTATAAGTGCTCAATACAGGTTAGCTTCCATTATAATCTGTTCCCTGCAGGTGAAGGATACAGTCAGCAGCAAAAACCGAATATTGCCAACATCATCAGCATCACCTCCCCTAGCGCAGAGTCCTATGTGCCATGCATGGGTTAAGCACTTAGCAACTATTTCATTTAATTATATGCATCTTCATTTCCCAGGCTTTCACAGATGGCGATGGCAAAACCAGGATGACCCTCAGTTGTTGAACTCTAGAGCCTATGTTCTTAATATTTGACACAGATTTTTTCTTTTTTTAATAAAACACTTTCCTATAATGAGGAAGGTGGTGGTATTCTCATTTTACATGAGGAAACGGCACCTTAGCAAAATTAACTTGCTTTAGCTCTTAGGATCATAGCTTAGAACTAGAGATTCCACTCACACTCCTGACCTCAGGGATACATACCGCTGAGACCTAGGAGGAAAGCAGCAATGCTGGACAGGGAACAGACAGCCACGTGGAATTTGAAATCACCAGGTCAGCAAATGCATGAATCAATACCAGGATCGAGGCACCTGAAATGTATCATTTCTTAGAATTGTTGCATCATCCAAGAATTGCTGCATTGGGTCACTAATAGCAGAGTTATTCTACACCGATGAATAATGTTCCTGCTGTATTTACTTCTTGGTGTAGGTTCAGAAACATTTCAGTTAGTCTCAGCATCAAGAAAAAGTTAGTTAACACAAAACTCAAACGCTCACATCCCACTCCTAAATTCTTTTCAAAAATATCTGTGCTAGTGTATCTTAGAGAGATCATATTGGTAGAATGCAAAGATAAAACAGGGAGATGGTGGTTGGCACCTTTGAAAACGAGAGAACTAGTGTAGCTCTCTGGGGAGGAAAGATACAATCTGCACTAGACTATGTGGGAGGGGAGTGCAGACAGGATGAGGGGCTCCAGGGATTTGAAAGAGAGAGCTGCGGGGAACACCTCACTGATTGAGTGCCAGGAAAAGGAACAGGGAGGAGCAAAGGTTGAGCTGAAGAGCAAGGCAGGAAACGCATTGGTCACATGGTCAGCAGGACCAGAGGTGGCTGTGCTGATGCAAGGTCACAGAAATGCCGGGCACAGGAATGCTTCGTGTTCATCCAGCCAAAGACAACATGTGCCCCAGGGTCTGGAGCAGGGATGAACTGATGTGAAGTTAGAAGAGGGAGGTTGGTGTAGACGTCCCATAACTCCTAGCTTCAGGAAGAAGAGGGATGCAGAGAAGTTCATTACACTGGGGAAGTCAGCATGTTTATAATTGGCTTTTCATTGGCTCTAAAATAAGAGTCTGTAGCACAGTGCCAGACGCACAACAGGATGGATATATATATATATATATATATATATATATATATATATATATA
>NW_017731595.1:244057-257281 GCF_001890085.2 Hipposideros armiger
ATATATATATATGTGTATACGTATATACACACATATATACTGCCAAAAAGTATATATACATATTTTAAGAGATGCTATCTATGCTCAAACAGTAGTTCGCCATAATCAGAAGTGTCTGGACGTTGATGGTAACCACTTTGAGCACCTCTTGTAATTGCAGAAGTCAAACGTGACTTGTATTCATCTTTTGTTATTAGTATATATTATTACAATTAATAGTTATTTTTCCTTTCTTAAAATGTGTATGCTTTTTGGCACTATATATATTTATATATTTGGGGATATATATATTTGGAAAGAAATAATGAACCTAAAGACATAAAGACCAAGTTGCAAACTGATAGGCTCATGAGCTATATTGACTTTTGCTAGGACTACTCAGTGTTTACAAAATTAGGAATTATCTTCCAGCATTTCCTAATTGGGAGACTTCACATAGCAACCTGGACTTACCACTTCTTTTCAACATATGCTGGCAGCACATAGCTGGAGTGTAGTGTAACCGCTCCCTATAGCACAGGCAGGTACTACCTTGACCTGTTTTCACCTCCTTGGGTTTTGTAGGCATCTGCACTAGCAAGCCTTGACCTGAAGGCATGGCTATAAAAGTGGGAATTATAAGCTGCAGGAGGGACAGGAACACTGTAGAAGGCTTAACAGAGCTAATAATTCGGAGTGAAGGGGACTTTGATTTGCCAATCAAATCCCATCACCTAAGCAGGACAGGCTGTCTCACTCTGCTTCCGCTGGGGATGTGCTATTAATGCAGCACTCAGTTAAATGAGGACTGCCAAAAGTGAGCAAGACTAATGGTGACTGGTAACAGCAGAACCACAGGCGAAAGTTAGTTCCCTAGAGGAGTTTATTACTCACGGAGCTGAAGACAGACTGGAAATGGGTTGTGGTGTAACCAGAAATAGAACGCTACACAATGTATTGGACAGAAAACAGAACTGGGCGTCAGGAAAGAAGACTCCCTGCCCAGGGCCGCTGCCAACACAGGCGGTGGCCTTGCCCAAAGTCATGCCTCCAACTCATCTCCTCAGTTCTTCATCTGGAAAAGGAGTGAATTGGAATAGGCTATTTTAATCCCCAGTTTTAACTTAATTTCATCAAGTCATGGAAACTAACAACCGAATCTGAAATGTTTGAGACCTGGAAAATCACAGGTAACAACGGGTATGGGAAAGATTACCGTTTTTGATACAATATTTAGATGTGGTGATTCCAAGCTTCCTAATTTTAAATCTGTGATTATCCTTCTTGAGTAGGTTGTAAGTCTATCCTATTACATATTTAGAAAATATTTGCTCCACAAATTAAAAGGAGCAATAAGATTTCTTTTGGATAGTGACCTTAATTGGGGGTGGAGATGGACTGTTTAAGGATTTCAGCATATTTTTTATTTGTATGTAAATAGTGCTAATTGCCAAATTAAAAGGAGTCCCAGCAGGACCTCTTCATCAAAACACTTGGTTAACTGCTAGTTCACATTGTTGGTGTTCTTGAAAAGGAATAAAATTGTTTTTTATTTTCAAATAATCTTAAATTCAGTTTCTTCAGTTTGTATGGCTGGTATTCTCCCAATGTCTGTGAACAGAAATTTAACTCTTACCCTCTCACCACACCCACCAACCCCCAAAAGAGTTTCACAATACCCTGCTATTTTTCTTAGCTGAGGATTCTCTCTCAATGATGTCAACCCAAATTACATTACAAAAAAATAGGCATGTGAGTGTCTAACAACGTCATCACAAAATGAGCATATTAAAACCCATCCATTTTACTTTGTAGGTGAAGACCTCAGACCCTCATTTAGCTAGTTCAGACCTTTCTGTTATACACAGTTATACGGAGACTGATCACAGAGTTAAGCAGCACCACAGGAAGCTGCAAATGAGGAGGAATAGGAAGCCACCAGAGATAGCACTGAACAGTCTGATGAGAAGAAATTAAAGGCACCATGGCCAAGAGGGAGATAGAATAAAATTAGAAGTCAGATAACGAACTAGAAAAGTATACCATTTTAGGCTTTTTCAGGAAAGTCTACAAAACCCAACACCAAATCTTAGGGGCAAATTCATTTACTCAAGATTAAGATCTCCGAGCCAAAAAGAAACAATGAATTTACGGCCAATTCGCCTACATCATCATTACCATAGTAATAACAGTTGATGTTTATTAAGCTCTCGATGTGCTAAACGCTATGCTAAAGTGTTTAATTCCATTTTTGTAACACTAATATGAGGTAGATACTATTGATATTCCTATTATATAGAGGAGTAAAGTAAATCATAAAGAGGTTAACTTATAGAAGTCACTGTGAAGATGAAGGAAATCATATACCAGATTCCATTCTGATAACCACAAAATTCTGCTATCATAGCATTTCAGAGGGAATCCAATAAGTTCCATCAGTCTTTAAGTTTCATATGCTACTCTTAACAGCTTTGAGACAGTATCATGCATTCTCCTGTCTAAATGTACAATTCAGTGATTTTTAGTGAATTCAAGATGTGTGCAACCATTGCCAAAATCCAGCTTTAGAATATTTCCATCACCCCCAAAAGACACCTCTTGCTCATTTGCAGTCAATTGCTGATCCCTCCTTGGCAGACATTTACCTATTTTCTGCTTCTATACATTTGCCTTTTTTAGATATTTTATACAAATGAAAATTTACAATATGAGATCTTTTGTTATCTGGACTCCTTTATTTAGCAAAATGTTTTTGAGGTTTGACCAAATCATAGCATGTATTAGTTTATTCCTTTTCATGGCTGAATAATATTCCATTGTATGGACATACAACCTTTTGTTTAACCCTTTATCCATTGGACATTAGGATTGTTTCCAGTTTTTGCTCCTCTTAATAACACTACGCTGAACACTCCCTTTCAAAGTCCTGATATGGACTATAATTTCATGTCTCTTGCATAACATCCCACGTGAGACTTGCTGGATTGCATGGTAGATTTATGTTTAGCCTTTTGGAAAACTGTGACACTGTTTTTCAAAGTAGCTACGCCTCTTTACATTCCCACCAGAAATGTATGTGGATTCCAGATTTTCCATATGCTCGCCAATACTTGCTTTGTCTTTTTTATTATAACCATTCTAGTGGGTGTGAAATAGATTGTGGTTTCCCCTAAAGAATATTGACATTGAACATCTTTTTGTGTACTTCTTTGGTGAGCTGACTATGCAAATCTTTTGCCCATATTCAATTGGGTTGTCTTATTATTGAGTTTTAAGATGCTTTATATATTCTAGATACAAGTACTTTACCAAATATACAATTTGGAGATATTTTCTCTTAATCTGTGATTTGTCTTCATTTTCTTAATATTTTTTTGAAGCATAAAAGTTTTAAATTTTCAATTTATCAATTCAACAATTTGTCACTTTTTCTGTGAATACCTTTGTAGTCATATCTAAAACCTCTGCTTAACCCAATGTCATAAAGATTTTCTTTTTTCTACAAGTTTTATTGTGGTAGCTCCTATATGTAGTGTTGTGATCCATTTTGAATAGCATATGGCATGGGGAAAGAGTCTAATTTGTTCCCAATAAAGTACCAGAGTGTACAAATAATTTTATTTTTTTTCTCCTTCTAAGACCTCATGATTTTTTTCCAAAATACAGAAAAGTTGAAAAAATGGTACAGTGAACATCCATAGATCTATCAGTTAGATCTATTATTTTTAATATTTGCTGTGTTTACTTTAGCACATACCTATCCATCTATCCAGCCATTTATTAGTTCATCTTACTTTTTAATGCATTTCAAAGTAAATTCAAATGTATCTTACTACAGTCCAAAATGGTTTTCAATTCTATTTTATTTTTTAGGTAAAATTAACATACAATAAAATGCACAAATCTTAGGTATACCATTTGAAAAATTCACATACGATTTCTCACATTTTGAAAAATTCACACAGTTTTAGCCCTAATCCTAACAAGATATAAAAGATTTATCACCCCAAATTTTCTCCATGTCCCTTTCCAGACAGTTCCCCCAACTCCATCAACCACTGTTCGGATTTTTTATTTAAATTAGTTCTGCGTCTTCTTCAGCTTTATAAAAACTTTGTACAAATGGAATTAGATAGTACATCGTCTTGGTATGGACTCTTGTGCAATGCATCTTTCACTCAAGTTCTACTGCCATTCATGCGTGCTGCTGTTGAACAGTGTTTCATTGCAGGGATGTACTACAGTTTGTTTATGCTTCTGTGGCTGGACATGTGGGTTCTTGCCCATTTTGGAGTGGTACAAAACAACTGCTATGTGATTTCTTATACAAGTTTTCTTGTACAGTAAACAGGAATGAGATGGGCGGGTCATAAAATAGATGGGTAATTAATTTTAAGAGAAAATGAGAGACTTTTCCCCAAAGTAATTGGACCATTTACACCTCCACCAGCAACACAGGGATTTTCCAGTTGTTTCACATGGTCATCAACATATTTCCTGGGGAACACAACTCTCTGGGACTGTATATTACTCACGTCAGACATCAGAGGTGTCAAAGAGGGTAAAAAAAGAAAGTTCTATACTATGTCTAGAGGGAATGGGTAATTTAATGAATCCAGGCATCCATTTTACAAACAGGAGACCAGGATCTCAGATGCTCTAAGGGACACTAAGATTCACTACAAGCAGCCCTGGAATAAAACATCACTGATAAAGAGACACAAGATTAAATTAGTCCTACTCTCCTGTTGTCTTTCTGGGTAGAAGAAAAACAAGGTTTCCAACTTTCTTTTCTCTTCTTTGCACCTATGATTGGAGTGGAGCTGAATGCTACACTATCCTCCAAATCATAAAGAGGACACTCCTTTTCACTGTCCTTCCTACTGCTTTCTGTGAAAGTTTTTTTTTCTTTAGCTCAGACATAAAAACAGACATTTCTGCTTGTGCTCTCATTACACAGAAGGAAACCGATATTGACAGGCTTGCTTTTTAATTAATTCTCCATGTTCACTAAAATCAACAAACCCCCTTAAAGCTTCTGAATGCTTTCTACTCCTGAAGTGCTGTAGCTCTCTGCCCCAGCCTTGCCCACAGATGCCTTTCTCTCACCCCTACTCCTCTTTCAGACAGATTCTGTTCAACCTCTCCCTTGAGACACTAAGGCTTCCCTTTCCAGCTTAGCAATCAACACTTCATTTCCTGGCTTCAGAAATCTCATTCCTTCTATTGGAGGATATCTCTACAGATTGATCATTCAGTTTAATGCTTTCCCTCCTCACCTCGGTTTGTACAAACCCAGGTCAACTGATTGCATTTCCAGAAGAACACTGTTTGGTGAGCTCGCCATGACTGAGAAAGTCATCTTATCTCAACTGTCAGTTGGAGCAGATCCAAAGTCACATATTGCACAGACAATGCTGCATGACAAACACATACATGACACCTATAAATGTTTTTCCCATTCTGAGGGGCTTAAAAAGCTCCCTCACGAAATAAAATTTGGGCATTTACTTTCCAGTCAGAAATTGTTCCAATGGATCAGGCAAGATTTCTCAACAATGTAGCAGCTGGTCTGTAGTCTAGAGCTTCCCTATCCAACATGATGGCCACTAGTCACATTGTCTATCAAGCAGTGGAAACGTGGCTCTTCAGAACTGAGGTGTGCTATAAGTATAAAATGAACACTGGATTTTAAAGACAGTATCAAAAAGGTAAAATACACTTAATATTTTTTTAATGGTTGCATGTTAAAATATTTTTGGGTATACTAAGTTAAATAAAATTATTAACATGAATTACACCTGAGTCTTTACTCTTCACAATGTGACTGTTTTTCTTTCTTTCTTTCTTTCTTTCTTTCTTTCTTTCTTTCTTTCTTTCTTTCTTTCTTTCTTTCTTTCTTCCTTCCTTTCTTCCTTTCTTCCTTTCTTTCTTTCTTTCTTTCTTTCTTTCTTTTTCTTTTTCTTTTCTTTTCTTTTTTCTTTTAGCTGAGCCATAATGCCACCTGTTGGTAGCTCAGCTTGGGCCAGGAATCAAACTGGTGACCCTGTTGCTCAGAGCTCACACTCTTGAGCGAGCTCTTAACCAATGGAGCCACTCAGCCAGCCCTGTGACTATTAGAAAGTTTAAAGTCACATATTTGACTCATATCCCATTTCTATTGGACCGTAAAGATTTAGGGCATTTTAAAGGAGTCTTTCTTTTAAAACAGTTTGTCCTCGTTCACTTCAACTTTAGCATCTCTCATCTAAAGCCAATAGAACAAGTGCTTCGGAAATGCCTCTTATAGAAAGTTTTTTCCCCTCCACTAAGTGCAGTTTTAAATGGCCACTTCTATTTTTCAAACCAGTTTTTTAAAGCCAAGCAATATAGATCTCCATAGTGCTACACATGGTAGCTGGGTCTTCCACGAAAAGTCAAGATACTAGATCTACTTTATAACAGGGCTACAAATCTAAAGTGTCACAGAAACTGATCACAGTATATTTGTAACATGCATGTGGTTAGGACAGGCCAGTAGTACCTGTTAGTACTGAAATTACCATATCATTCTGGCCAATTGTATTTTAAACATCATTGGCATGAGGTGTTCTATGTACCACATCCAGAGGGTTTACTCGCCTCTTCCCATGAGAAAGTTGAGGACCATCTGAGAGGGCATTAATGCCTGTCCTGCCCTGCATCCAATAATCCGGTAGTATCACCTCCCACCTTTAATAGCTTTGAAGCTTCAGGGAGTGGCAATATTCCAGTAACTCAAGACTCCTCCCAACACCAAAATGCCACTAGAAAAGATTGCTGGTCAAGAGACCTGAGCATAAATGGGCACTTACTATACCATTAAGCGATGTTAGATCATTTACACCTTCCGTACCTCAGAGGCTTGGAGCATGCAGAGAGAGGGTGAGTGAAATAGGATTGGAGATGATGGCATCTCAGACCCCTTCTCTGACCTTGTGCACCTAGTGTCATTAACTACACGATTCTTTGGCCATGCTCGTCTATCTCCCTATGGCTATAGCTGCCTTCCACATCTGGTAGACTTCTGCAGATCTCCATCGCAGAGAGATGAGCTGGCCTTACAAAGAGTTTTACAAAGCTGACCTAATTTCCACAATAAGTTATTCTATTTCTAAGACGCAGTGAGTGAGCCTAGAATGTTAGTGGGTAGTGCTGGAGTACGGTCTGAGATTAGACATCCACTATTCTCTCAAGTTGCTTCTGAATTTATAATTACTGAACCAATCATCAAGATTAATCTTTTTTTTTTTAAAGATTTCCACTGGGGAATTGGGGGGTTGGGAACAGTGCTGGGGAATTGGGGGAAGGGGAACAGACAAGTTGCTGTAGTTTTGTTCTTCAGTCTAGTCGTGGAGGACGTTGCTTCACTAGCCCAAGTTGGCACCATCATTGCGCTCTTCCGGGGTGAGGCAGATCAGTCGCCGGCTTCTGGACAGCTGCTCACTGCGGCTGCTGGCCGCTCACACTGGCTTCTGGCTACATACAGTAGTCCATGGCAACCCACTGCCACAGGGGCGGCAGCCTACGCCATCGCCGGCGACTCACGGCAGCCCAGCTCCAGGTCGAGCTGTTGTTCAGCATCTTAGCTGTGGAGGGCAGTTGGCCCTCATATGTGGGATCCGAACCAGGGCCCTCTGGCATCCCAAGCGAGTTCTTAACCATCGCGCCACTTGGCTGGCCCCAAGATTAATCTTGATATTTCTCCAAAACAGTTGAAAATATGAGAGTATAAAGAGCAATGTTCATGACAGGCTTAGTTTTATATTTACTGTTCAACAGACTCAGATTGTGCATCGTTTTACTTTAAAACCTGTGATTGCATTTTGATGAAATTCCTGACGTATTGTTGTCCACTAATTGTGATAGACACAAAGAGGAAGCGACTTTTTGTAAATACTATTTTCTAATATATTATTTCATTTAGTTTCAACCTTGTTGTTCTAGAAAGAAATGCATACATTCTTTCTGAAAGTGCTTCTTTCTCTTTGCTTGAGTTAAAAGAGATGTGTTAACTGTATTTATGGATTCACCTCTATAGTTGATCTCCGACTTAAAATAATAAATAAAAGAAGACTGTATCACTTCATACATCTGTGGTATCCCTACAGAGTTATCTGTCAATTGAAGCTAACACCAGTGGGAAAAACTTATAAGCAAAGAATAATTACCATAAATACGTATTGTCGCTTCAGATATTCATGGGTTAAGCTTTCTTAAAAGATGACATGCCTGAATAAAATAGTTTTCCTATTTTCCAATCTCTAGCTGGAGCTGAGAAATTAGTGGCTTCTTCTATTTAAATATTCCCAATGATAGAGCCTGAGCCTGTTCTATTTTAACCCATTTTTATAGTTATTAAATGATTCTCTATGTTAAGCTCTCCCTTCATCCAATAGGACATTTAAGCATAGCATGCAGCATGAAAAAGGCATCCAATCCACATTTGTTTGATGAATATGCACATGGATAAATGTTACTCGAAATGGTTCTGGGGTCCCACATTCATGATTTTTATCATTCTGGAATGTTATCTTCTAGGCCTGGAGATTTAAACTTTAAAGCCACCATTTGCTCTGTGTTTTCAATGATTCAACTCTTCTTACATCTACTTCTTACAGAAGTCTTTTAGGGGATTACCACAGGATGCTTTGACAATCTAATGAAAGCTATCGACTCTCTTCCCAGGAAAATTCACCTCCATGACACACATTTTAGCCCTCAATTTGATACATTCATAGAGTCTCTTATGCTATCCATGGAGGAACCATAGGATCCAAGTTTCTTCAAATTTTTACAATGTTAAAATGATACTACTTTAAAGCAAAAACAAATAAATAAAACCTAGCTCTTTAACATTATGTAACCCTTATGCTGGACCCTAACCCATGGCACTGTCTTTCCTCCATTTTTCTACAAAAATGCATCAGAAATTGGTTGTTTCTAGAGTTTTCTTTCAGACATGTCAGCCCATTCAAGCATTAGCATTACCAAAGTTAATCTTGCAAGTTCATGCCACTCATTTTTATGTTATCTTGGTAAAAAACTCCTCTCTGTATTTCATACAAGTTCTTTTGTTTTATAATCAAATCGAACAGTCCTGTCAATGTCACTGATTGAGAGGTCTGTTAGTTCACTTCTTAAGAATTCTAATTCTCTTACCCCGAATATTGCAGCTGTGAACAAAGCCAAATAGATCTGCTCCAAGAGGGGAAAAAAAATATGGTTTTATCCTAGAGATACTTTTAATTATTAAGCAGTCCAACTTAATCCATCATTAACGCCTATAATGAAACGCAATAAGGCAATTTAGAAAGAATGGAGCAGAGGTGCTATAAAATAAAACATAAAGTCATAACATTTATCACAGCTAGCTGTAGAGAAATCTATTCTGCTGGAAGCAATAGTTTAAGACGTAAAACTTGAGCTGTTAAAGAACTTATGTCCACCCTGTGGCAGAAACTGGCTATTCACAAAATGTAGTTCCTTCCCCCTTTGGGCATACAGGCTACATTCCTTGTGGTTAGAAGTAGACATGTGACTCAGTTCTAGCCATTGTAATGGAGCAGCAGTGATCTATTTCATTTTGGGGTCTCCATATGAAGTCCTCCCTCTTAACTCTCCATGGTCTTTCCTGCTTCTGGTGGGCTGTATTAGAGAGGCCCCCCAGGGCAGACTGAAACCCAAACATTGAAAACTGGAGGATTACCAAATGGAAGGAAATAGAGGCTCTGAACTCAAGCTTGGAGAAGCGCTGTCAGATGAAGAATAACCAACTTGGACTGTTACGTGAGTGACAAATAAACCTTTCTTACATTAAACCTTTTGGGTTTGAGGGGATCAGAGGTGTATCTGTTATAGCAGCTAGCATTATTCTAAGTAACACAGCTATCCGTGGGTCCTGAGAGCTTACAAAGCTTGTTATATTTACACTATACTTTAGACTTTTCATTACATGAAATTTGGTTATTCTTATGTTTTTGGGGTTTTTTATCTTTGAATATTAGAGAGTTTGGGTTAAAAAGAGTTAGGCAGTGTTAGAGGAACTGGATCTGAGGGGAAAACTGTAAAACTTACTTGAAAATCTGATAGAAAGGCAAATAATTTAACATTTATGCCAGCATCCCCTCTCCTCGGTTTCTAGGCTTAGGTAAAACAATTTTTAAATATGAAATTCAATATTAAGCTTTTTTTTTTTAAAGTAAACAACATGGAGAAGTGAAAGAAGATTTATAGAGTCAGGCCATCCTAGGTTCAAATCCTTTCCCAAAAATGGGGATTACAAAGACTCAGATTTACATTTCCTGTGGAATTAAATAAAATGATGAAGTACCTAGCACACAGTAGCTTTTCCATAACCCCTATCTAGAACAATTGAAAAACAACACTCTTTTTTACTTTTGTGACAAACATATTTTAGGGAAAGATATATGGAAGTTAAACATTTTACTGTGGAGAATATATATACACAGATACATTCACACAGGTATACCCATTAATTTCTCAGCAAATACAGGCATTTCCATGAACATGTGATACATACATCATTAAAATCCTTATGCTCTGAAACATTAAACATTAAAAATCAGAGGGGACAGAACAAAAACAGGTCAGGGCAGAGCACTGTGAACGTAGGCACCTTGTAATCAGACGACAAACAAAAATAACAATCCTAATAAAAATACTGGCACTGTTAAAAGACATAATAAATCCCTATGTAAATAAAACTGTAGTATATACAAGAAACTTAACTCACAAACAAAAAGGAAAGATGGGGGTAGCTTGATGGAAGTAGGTTACGGGACGGTTAAACCTGAGTCTTGGAGACAAGGTAAAAATACGAAAAGATGAAGACTAGCATAATAAGTGCTTCTAAGACAGAAACACATAGCCACACTGAGTCAGGAAGAAGAATGTAGGAAAAGGGCATTGCGCACAACCATACTCCCTCATAGCTTGTTGCATTTAGCGGTGTTAGTGAACTTTAATATGTTGAACATTAATGTTCTGAGAAAAACCAAGATGACTGCCATGTTTATTGACATCACTCCCCTATTTAGCAATTGCATATGTGCCAATTCATATCACAGAAACATGAATTATAGCAGAATGCCATAGGGGTTCAATAGATATCTGTTGAATAAATAAATTAAGTCCTTAGTAGTTCAGTGAGGGAAAAGACAGCCATGTAATACTTCATGGGAAAATTAGGATTCAGCAGGTCATGATTTGAGATTGCACACAAACACTTAACTGATCTGGGAAGGTAGAGAGTGTGTATTAAGACACAGATGTTGGGAAAAAAATATATTTACATTTCACTCAAATAACAGTGAGTCGGTTAGATACATTAGCATTAGCAATTTCTAGGACTAGAAAGGTAAGATGCAGTTAGCCTATTAAGAGCCAGTATAGGTCAATGTATTTTGTTTTGCATTCCCCCCACCAGATTTCCCATACAATGTGAATTAATGTTCATGTTAGCCAAAAAAAAACCAAAACAAAACACAGAATTGGTTACTTCTCAAGAATTATGCAATTTTAGAGCTAGCAAGTCTTTCTGTTTATCTAGTCAATTTATCCTGCTCCCACGAAGGTCCTTGATTTGACCTCATTTCTGCTCTTCAAGAAAGCATTTCCCAACCAAAGCAGCTGAATTTTGTTCATTATGTTGAACTAAGCTGCATATAAGAATTAGTCTTATCAATGAGAAGATCCAAATTGTTAAGGTTCTTGCTTCATTGATTTTCCTTGATTGAAGCTGTGTGTGTATTGGCTTTCAATGTACAGAGAATATGGTGACTATAATCTCTTCTAGTATAGATTCTACTGCTACATATTTTAAAAAAGTAGCACTGAATTATACAGCTACTGTATGTAACAGAGGCGACCTTTAACTTCAGACAATTTTCTAGAGAAAAAATTTAAGGGAACAAATGCCTTAAATCCTTGTGATGATAAAAATTTACATCTGCTGAAGTAGATCAAATACAATTCAGCGGTTCTCAACCTGTGGGTCGTGACCCCTTTGGGGTCGAATGACCCTTTCACAGGGGTCGCCTAAGACCATCGGAAAACAAAAAGACACATTACGATTTATAACAGTAGCAAAATTACAGTTATAGAGTAGAAACGAAAATAATTTTATGGTTGGGGGTCACCACAACATGAGAAACTGTATTAAGGGGTTGCGGCATTAGGAAAGTTGAGAATCGCTGAAATACATGGACAGGAACCAGTTATTTTTCGCCAAGTTGCCCATCATCCAAAGATTTAGAATATGCTGTAATAATGCATAGGTAGGATGCTTGGTACCTATGACTTATGTGTAGTCCTAGGTTCAGAAGAGAAAGCCCACCCAATTCCCAAGCTTTTCTGAGAGGTTGATAAAGGTATGAGACCTCCCTTCCCAGTGACCCCCTGTAAACAATGGTCAGGTTTAGAATTGCAGAGAGACCATTTCCAAAGAGTGTTCCTTGGTCAATTTGTTCTTAAGGTTTAGAATTGTAGAAGCACCATTTCCAAAAGGTGTTCCTGGACTACTGATCCCTAAGACAGCCATGCCAAAAAATTATTTCAGTGTCAAATATTTTGGGGAAACATGGCTAACTGGATTCCTCTATAGTCAATGTGCAAAGTTCATTTGCATTATAAAGGTACAGAGAATTGCCTCTAAAAACAACTTTATTTAGCTTTACCTCAGACAGTGTTCACCAGATAATTACCCATAGAACCTTTCTTGTCAAATACAGTTCATCTACCCCACCAAAGCACTCTGGGAAAAAATGGTGTTCAAAAGCCTCTGTTTATTTAGTAAAGGAACAAATTTCTTATGTAAGTTGACTATGTGCATCATCCCATACTCTTACTACACACATTCCTCCAGCCATACTCACCACATTTCTGCTCAGCTTCTCTTGACCATTTTGTTAAATCCAGGGGATGTTTTTGGTTTAGTTTGACTTTTTATCACTCTCAGCAACATTTAACAGGTTTATCTACTGCTTCCTTTTCAAAAATTTCATTTTCTTGGGTTCTCCTTTTGGCTCTTCTGTCTCGGTCCCCTTATAGCCAACTCTCTTTTCTAGTTTAGTGCTACTAAGACCAGCAACATCCACATCATAACCTAGGGCAGTGGTTCTCAACCTTCCTAATGCTGCGACCCCTTAATACAGTTCCTCATGTTGTGGTGACCCCCAACCATAAAATTATTTTCGTTGCTACTCT
>NW_017731595.1:257341-299882 GCF_001890085.2 Hipposideros armiger
AGTATCTTTTTGTTTTCCAATAGTCTTAGGTGACCCCTGTGAAAGGGTCATTCGACCCCAAAGGGGTCGTGACCCACAGGTTGAGAACCGCTGACCTAGGGGATTGTTAGAAATGCAGACTCTCAGCCCTCACTTCAGACCAACTGCATCCAATCTCTGGGGTGGTGGCTTGGGAACTTGCTTTTAATGATCCCTTCAGGTGATTCTGATACTAAAGTTTGAGAACTACCACCCTACCCCTTATATTCTGGTTTTTCTGGAATTTTCCTATGGCCCTTTCCTCCTGGCTTCAACTCCCATCAACACACCAGTGCCTAGCATAACACCTATCTCACGGTGGGTGCTCCACAAATATTGGCCAATTAAATGGAAAAAGAATTTTCCAAGTCTATATCTCCAGCTCAGCACCCAATACTCTGACTAGATATGTGCATTGGATGGTCTTTCAGCATAATTCACCCCATAAAACACTGACCTCATCCTCTTCCTTCACTTAATCTGATCCATAATTAACACTAAATAATCAACACCAATAATTAACACTAAATGTTATTTCTATGCTCCAAGCTTCATACGATTGTGTCATTTAGTCCTCTTAATACAACCTGTGAGGTATATATGATTACTGCAGCACTACAGATAAGGAATCTTGAGGATTAGAGAGTTAACCTTCACAAGATCACAAAGCTCATAAAGGACGAAATTCCAGTTCACACTCAGGTATTTTTGATGCAACATTCTGAACTATATTGTCTTTGATGCTGCTTCCTGTCTTGGTCATTTGTCATACCATTTTGGTCTATGCTAAAAATATATGATGCATTTTGGATTTTCATTCTGTGTGCATCTTTTACATCTAATCAATCCAAACCCTAGTACTCATCCACTCTTCCCCAAAACTACCATAATTGCATCCTAAGACTCCAGTATTTCTTCGGAATCTGACAAAATCCTCTCTTCTATACCCACTTCTGTTGCCCAGCTACTAGTCATAGCAAGCTTCATAAAACACAAAGAGGAAGAAAATATACCCCCATCCCATCTCTGCATAACACTTGTTGACACTTACCACTGCCCATAAAATATGGTCCAAACTCTTCCTCATGAGCTTCAAGGCCCCCCTCTTTCCAGTTCCTCTTCATCGTTTGCCACTGATTTCTTCCAACTGTATGCACTGGCTATACTAAACTTCTTTCACTCCTTTGAACACAACGTGCTCCTTGTGGCTTGCAGTACTTTGCACATATTCTTCCTACCATCAGTGAACTCTCTCCACCTGGCTATTTTTATACTCAGGTATCCATGCCACCTTCTCTGCCTAAATTAGATCCTCATTCTACAGGTTATCTCAACATTTCAGCCTATTTTCATTGTTTTTGTTGTTGCATTGTATATATTTTCTGAAAGGGATTGGAGCTTTACCTTCTGTATCCCAGGGCTTACCTCAATGCTTTGAGTACAGTAAACTGAAGTAAAAGCATCATAGAATTCACCATCTTGTCTAGTCTAGACAGGAAAACCAGCAACTAAAATACTAAGCCTTAAGTGTTTTGAGGTGAAATGCGACTATGGTAAAAGAGTCAAAATTGCATTTATAACAGAAAACCTAACAGTATAAATAAATACTATTTAAATTCATGTAAAAAGGTCTCCAATGACGCATCCTTGGCTGGTGCAAGTGCTCAGTGATGCTTTCCAGGATCCAGGCTCTAGCAATGTCTACAATTTCCCATCCTTATGGTATGGGATTGTTCCTTATTCTCACTCAAGATGATTACTGCTTCTCCAGGTTTCAAGTGGGAAGAAGAAAGGAAGTGCAAAGGGCAAAGTGCTTGCCAGCTCAAACTATTTTTTTTAATCAGAAAAGAGAAAACTTGTCTAAAAGCTCCACCCAAGTAATCTCCCCCAAATTCACGCTGGCCAGAACTATGTCACTTGACCATCCCCAGAGAGTGGGAGGGGGCGGGTAGGAGTGAGTCAGCACATCCATGCTGAGTACCATCAATCCTATCACCAAAGCAGAAAGATGAGCACAGTGAGAACAGATGTGGTCAGATGCATCAAGTAAAAGGAGAGATTTGCATGTGCTAAAAGGTTGGATTTAGCCTTAAGACAACGAGACAACCAAGAGATATTACTGGATTTGTATTTCAGAAAACTCATTTTTACTCCTTCTAATCACATCTGAAAGTACCAAATCAGGAACCACCAAGGGTCCCATGTAAGGAAGACATGGCTTTTCATTCTACCATCTGTGAAATCAATAAATCACAGATTCTTCATTCTCTAAGTTAGCACCATGGTAGAGGCTATGATTAATTTATTTTTTTAAATGGAGTAAAGGGAAATATAGCTTAAGAAAATAAACTAAACTGAAGTCAGGGAAAATGAGCCATGACATTGGCTCATTGTAACAGTGTCAAAAGCAGTACACACTGGAGTACCTGCTATTACGCCAGGCATCTTCTTATAGTGTGGCAGCCACGAGACTGCAACTCACAGACCAACGATTCCAGGATTCTTCCTGTCCCAGGGCCTCAGGTGTTGTGCTGAGCTTGCCTTAGGCTGCATTGAGGTCTTAAGCTTCCCGAGCCTTCCTCCCTCTGTCCTTTCCTTGGGGTCAGACTTACACCCTTCATTCTCCTCATCCAGGCACCCTCCTCATCTTCCTCGGCTCCCTCCCTATTGTCATTCACAGGCATTCCCCCAAATAATATCCCTGCACATGTGATCCCATCTTGGCATCTGCTCCTCAGAGGGCTTAGACTAACACACATGGTGCACCATTTAATCCTCAAAATAGTCTTATGAGGTTGGTGCTATCTTTCCCATTTTAGAGATTAGAAAAGCTAAAGAACTTGCTCAAACATAGGCCCTGTTTAATTAGTCAGGGCTAGCGTAAAGAGTCCAACTATTTATTTTGGGGATTAACATTTGATTTTCCTGTACTTTAAGAAAAAAGACTGATCCTACTAGATACATGTGGAACCTGAGGCCAACCTTTTAATCAGACTTCAAATATGGCATGGGGAAACAAATTACAGAGCGGTAGCATTCCTTCAGAAATGCAAGTGTTTCTTATTTTTAGGGTTTGTGAGTTTTGTACCTAGATCAACTTCAAAACATAACTTATTAAAACCATTTTCTATTATAGTGGTAACATTGTTGGTTTTTTCCCCAGTTCGTGTCAAAGCTTCTTTTAAAATGGATGGTGAATATATTTAAGTTTCTCCATGCTACCACGCACAAAATATTGATATTTCTCAAAATATGCTCCCTGTACTAGCCCTCACCTGACAATTTACCAGAAACATGATATATTCCACATGATCGTCAAAATCCTAAACCTAGAGATTTACTGTAGAATTCTCTCATCTTAAGAGTTGCATCATTTTATTAATATATTGACTTTGGGACCGGCCGAGTGGCTCAGAGCTTGCCTAAGAGTGTGAGCTCTGAGCAACAGGATCGCTGGTTCGATTCCCACATGGGCCAGTGACGCTGTGCCCTGAGCTGAGCTGCTGCTGAGCTGGGCAGGATGGCTCAGCTGGTGAGAGCACATGCTCCTAACAACAAGGCTGCCAGTTTGAATGCTGGTCTCTGCCCACCCACAACTAAAGACTGAACTTGGCACATTGAGCTGAGCTGCTGCCTGGATGGTTCAGTGGATAGAGCATGAGCTCTTAACGAGGCTGCTGGTTCGACTCCCACACGGGATGGTGGCTATGCCCACCCGCAACTAATGGAACACAGCACCTTGAGCTGAGCTGTGCAACTGGACTTGGAGCTGAGCAACTGGATTTGGAGCTGAGCTTGCTGCACCCTCCACAACTAAGATTGAAGGAAAACAACTTGGCTGTTCCCCTCCCCCAATTCCCCAATAAAATCTTAAAAAAAAAATATATTGACTTTGATTCTAGTGTTACTCATTATTAGCAATTTTCATGCTTACTTAATCTATGCCATTAAAAAAAAAAAAAAACAGTCACTTCACGTCCAATCTGCCCCATTATTTTAAAAGCAAATGTATTTCGGCTTGGAAGAGTTTGGGGCCTTTTCTTCTCATCTGGGGCTCAGTCACAGGGCAGGTCAGTCAGCATGTCCCAGGGCCTCAGTGGCCCCTTCTGTAAAAGCACGATAACATCCCCTGCACAGAGTGCCCGAGGGACTTTGAACAAAGACAAAGCATCTATGTCAAACTGAATGCTCCTAGAGATACACATCATTTACACAAAATTCTGAGCATTTTAGAGAAGCTCTCAGTCATTGCACGAGGGTTACTGTGCTCCTGCCAACTACTTCATATACAATTTTGTCCTATTGTAATATATTTTTATGTTTATGGTCTCATTCTACTTCTCTGTCCACTGTATCATTTTTATTTTATTTCCTATGGTCAAAAGGCTGTGCTACTGTAAAAAATAAAAAGTCTTTTGGGTGGAATTATTGTTAGTTATCCTATTTTTAAAATTATCAAAAGTTCTTATAGCCATTAAACATAAGGAGACATTTTGTTAGAAATTTATTTTAGTGATATGGAGCTTTAATTTCTCTAGCAAACTTTGAAAGTACCTCAAATGGTTTTTCTAAGACTTATCAAATGACTACTAATTATGCCTCTTGTTCTTTTGCTTAGAGGTAACTTGTTTATCTCCATATGCTTTGAAAGATTCAGAAAAATCAACGTATTTTTAATTTAAAAACACCTTTACCAATATAAAGATAAAATACTTTTTATATGTGCTTTGTATTTTTGCTAAAACCTTTAAACCGCAACTATAGTATATGTAATTTATGTGAAATAATCACTACATAGCCAGACTGGCGGTCAGTTCTCATTGTCAAACCAGTCAACCAAATTAACTTACATTTACCAGAACAGGTAAGAAGTCATTTTTTATTTCAAATAAACATGTCAACAAACATTCCTATGGTCCCATATCATCATTTCAGAGGGACCAACGTGAGCATTCTTTGACATGTCAGAAGATATAAAAGGGAGATTGTTGAATAGACTCCTCATACTCTGTTGACTCTACCATATTTTTAAATTCAGAAAATTCTCAACATAAACCAAATTACCCATTTCTTTTATCTCAGATTGTCCTTAACAGAATAGATCTCAATCTCAAAACCCTACTAATGAGTCCTGGTAAGATTTGGGAGTGTGTTTCTTTTCTAATGTGGAAAAAAAGTGGGAAAGAAGAAATGGTTTCAACTGTTAGATGTGAGGCTCTGAAAGTGATTCCCTGGAAATGCACACTCTTTCTATTCTATTGATTTACTTTCTCCTGAAGGGTTTACAGGTTAGGTTTACATAAAAACCTAACAAAAATAAGATGTGTTTTGGAAGCAGTGCTCTTAGTAGTCCCTGGGGACAGATCAATCTGTGCTCAAATTTTACATCTGCTACTTCCCAGCTGTAGGAACTTGGACAAGCCACTTAACCTTCATGAATCTCTATAAAATAGAGATAATGATAGTATCAATGTCATCAGATGATTAGGGAGTGTGATGAAGACATATGTATAAACACATAGCACCTGATATAGTAAATGCTCAATAAAATATCAGCATACGTAAAGGCCTAATGATTGTACAGTTTAAGCCTGCTTCCAAAAAAGTGACAACTCAGGGAGGAGTTGTTCCCTCCCCTGCCAGTCAGAAAGAGCTCCCTGAAAAAAAGCTGAACTGGATATCAAAGAAGATTTAGATGAAGCGAGAGGGGCTAACAGGCTGGCTGGGATTGAATTCACTAATATTTGGAACCAAATCACTATCATAAGGTATAATTTATATTTTATATATGTTTTTAAGAATTAGTCATCACAGGCTTTGGTGACATTGTATTTACCATTTTATTTTTAAAACCTCCATAAGGCTTAGATTTTGTTCTCTTATCTTCTTTCTTTTTTTAAATAGGGACCCCATGATAATGCCTACTATTTTCCTCCCCTGTTTATTTATTTATTTTTTTTGAGGAATTTTTTTTTTTTAATTTCATTGGTTTGTGTCCATCTTTAATGCTCTTGGGCTCATTTTAAACATCCCATCACACACTGGCAATCATAGTCCCTGTCTTCCCGGGAAGGGACATGTGGCTGACAAGCACAGTCCATAGTTGCATCCCTTCTTTCCTTTTCTATGTTATCTGCCATCGATTCACACCAAGATTTTTACCCATTTTACACTGAGTCAAATACCTAACATATTGAACAGAGCATAGTTTAATTTCTAGTGATGGAGGGAAGAAATCCAAAGGTGAGAAAAACAAATCTAAATTTTTCAGCTATGTGAAACCTATCCTATCGTCTTCAAATACTGGATTAATGAACCTTGTATGTACACATTCCAAATTATATAAATGAGTTATTCAAAAACCTGAGAGCTATTTATTGCTTCCTATTCCTTTCTGTTACAAGCATCCAACTTTTCCCCATAATGTTATTATACCATCGCTTTCACGGTATCGCTGCTCAAACTGAATGGGCTACTTGGCTCAAATTAGATATGCTTAGCAACATTTTTAAAGACTAAGATTATGGTTAAATACAGGGGTGTCAGTCCTCTCATCCCACCTTTAGAGATGTAGGCAAACAACTCTATTGTGGCAGTTTTCAAAAAACATTTTTTAAAGCAAGCTTTGGCAAATTAGATAATTATTAGGCAAAACAATACGGTGCCCAACATGATGCATTAACAGTTTCTAATGTTATTGAACTGAACGACAAGAGAGGCACTTTGTTCCTACTTACTTGGCAGACAATTATTCTTTGCTCCAGCAATACTTCATGTGCATACTTCCAAGGAAGACTCATGAATGCAAAGGTTCATTAAGGGAATGAGAGAATCGATTGTAAAATGGAAAAGGCCGGGTGAGGTCATATTTCAAAGAGATGAATATGGTACACTCCATTATGTTGTAATCAGCCTCTCTCTTTCATTCCACAAACTGTAATAGTTTATCCTAATTTTGAAAAAAGGAAAAATAATTCTTGCAGCCTCTGACCACCTATATTCCTAAAGCCAGGGAAGGAGGCACACATGCTGTAGGTATTTTCCATTTACCATAGTCCTTGGAGTCTACCAAGCCAATGTTCCTGACCATTTTTCTCCTTAATAAGAAAAACATTCAAATGCTACTATTATTGCTGCCCTGGCAAACCACACTTAATAGATGGGACTTGCCCTGTACATGACACTTACAACATCAATCAAGACTGAATTTTATTTCAATTTATTATGGTCGCTGTCCAAATGAAAAAATGCTTATATCGTAAAAGTGTCTTGCAATATAAATGTGCCCATGATGTAATCACAGATTTCAGGCAAAAAAAAAATCCTGATTTGGATTAAATATTTGCCCATCCTTCCTCCTAAATTTTTCATTGAAGTTAAACATAACAAAATAATGGGACCATTAAGAGGTGATGTTGGTACAAAGCAGAAGTCACATGTTAAATATTTTATATCTTTATGAGGGAGCTTTATTATATTTTCCTTCTTTAAGAAGGGAGTTGATATTTCCAAATGATCTGGGATAAATGACTTTAATTTCACTTTCATTGAAGGCTCATCTGCAAATTTTTTTTTACATCCCTGGAAATGACCATTTATCAAGGGAGCAGCACTACCCAGCTTATTAGTCTGGAATTCATCCTTGGCCACAGCTGTTGGCCGGCAGAAGGTCCTCTGGGTCCTACTCAGTTCCCACTGGGCTTTTGTCTCCAATGAGGGGGAGAAGCAGATGTCAAGAGATGCTTTTCACCAATGGCAAAAAAATAAAAATAAATAAATCATACAACCTTCTGCCTCTCACATGACTGATGGGTGACTGAGTCTTTCTACGAAGAGCCCAGCAGGTTTCTCAAGAAGCTGGAAGGTCTGGAGGATAATTAAGTACCGATTCTAGGCTGCCAAATCCCCCTTTAGTGGTGCTCAAATCGGAGCATGCCTGAGAATCACCTGGAAAACGCGTTACTCTTTCTGTTACGGAAGAGAAGACCATGTTATGGAAGAGTAGACACAGGACCTTTGCCTTTGCTCTTCTGGTGTCTTGAAATGTGTAATACTGTTTGAACAAGGGGCTCCACATTTTCATTGTGTACTGGACCTGACAAATTAGCTAATCCTGACAGAAGGTCAAGGGTAGAGCACGAGAGTTTTCATTTCTAACAAGATCATAGGTGGGGCTAATGCTGCCAGTCTGGGGACTACATTTTGAGAGCTATGTGCTAGAAGTCAGAATGCTAAATATTTGATGTGCAAGCCACTTCAAGCTAGAAGCAATTTTGGCACATGAATTGTGAGTAGAATTTTACCAAGAAGGGCCTCCCTTCCTGAGTCTGCACAACTCCTTCAAAAAGTAGATTCTTCGCCCTTTCCCCTGCTCATCTTCCTAGAATGCAGTTGTGGGACCTGGTGGTACAACAGCCATCTTGCAACAGTGAAGACAAATATAAAATGCTGAACACATTAGAACAGAAAGCTAAAAACAGCCACTACAGTATGGGTTTCTACTATAGGGGAAGGAGGGATTCCTAGCAAATAGAGCTGATCAGAAGAAATCTGTGTACTATAATTACTATAAAAAATTGAAAGACACTCACCCAAAACCCTTACCAAAACAAAATATTGCTAACATTTTGGCATTGTGCCTTTCAATATTGTTTGTTCTGTACACAGGGTTATTTTTAGACACTGCTGTGATCATACTATGTAATCATACTACATATAAAATTCTGTATCTAGATGTAATCACGAAAATAGTAAATACCAAAGTTATTGTCTAGTTGTATTAATCATTCTCATGATAATGCTGTGTAATTGTTGGCGCTTTGCAGTTTGCAAGGCTATTTCACAAGCATTATCTCACTTGCTGGCAATAATCCTATGAGTCAGTATGGGAGGGAGCAATTCCCCAACCCAAGGATGAATCATCAGTTACAGAAATGTCTGAGGGTGCCCAGTTAGCCAACTGAGTAGGGACCCAAACTCTGGTCTCGACTCCTAACCCCATGCCTTTTCATTCCAAGGTGAAAAATAATCTATTTTCAAGGTCATAGAATGCCAAATAAACCATGAGGTCTAAACTCTGTATCCCCTCTATTTTCCCAGTATAGGAAGTTGGACTAACATTCTCAAATTCCATTTTATTTTTCCCTACTTTTAAGAGATGCCCATGGGAAAATTTAAAAGTTCTATAATAAGTTTCAGAAGACTGAAGTCTACAAATCTCTTTTTGGTAATTCACAATGCAAATTAGAAGTAAAGGTTCTTAAAAGTCCTGTAATTTCTTTTTAAAAGTTTTTTTTAAACCAAAATTTATCATAGTTATTTGACCAAACATGTTCTTCAAAGAAAAACTCATCAACACCTCTCACAACACTGGGTTCTATGGAGGTGAAAGTCCCTTCTGATTTTAAAACTTTATTGAATACACACAGTTGTCTCCCTAATCCACAGATTTGCTTTATGCAGTTTCAGTTAGCCCCAGTCAGCCACAGTCCAAAAATATTAAATGGAAAGTTGCAGAAATAAACAACTCATAAGTTTGAAATCGCCCATCATTCTGAGTAGTGTGATAAAATCACACACCGTCCAGTTCCGTCTCACCCAGAATGTGCATCATCCCTATGTCCAGCATCTTCATGCTGTATACACTCCCCCACCCTTTAGTCATTTAGTAGCCATCTTGGTTATCAGGTCAACTTTCAGGGTATCAGAGTGCTTATGTTCCAGTAACTCTTATTTACTTAATAATGGCCCCAAAGCGCACGAGTAGTGATGCTGGCAATTGTGATATGCTAAAAGAAGCCGTAAGGAAAAGACATGTATGTATAGGAAAAAAAGATATTACATATAAGGTTTGGTACTCTCCATGGTTTCAGGCATCCACTGGGGGTCCTGGAACATATCCCCTGCAGATAAGCGGAAACTACTATAAAAGAAATGGGAGACCCAGAAAAAGAATGGCAACCACATCAAGTTATCAAGTATTAATATTGTACCTAATAATATTTGACCTAAATAACTTTACCATTTATAGCTTCAAAATAATAGTTTTTTACTTGCAATATACTTTTATAGTATATAATTATGACATCTGCAAGGATTAAGAAAATTGGTCACTTCAATGTAATAAAACTTTTATTAAAGTAGAAGTGACGTATTAATTTCAGGAACAATCTTCTCCTTCACAAAAGCATAAGTCAGAATGAAGAAACTTCTTTTGAAAAATGATTGAGAACAACACGTGCTACTCAAAATTAATAGCCCTAACTTGAGTTGCAGAAATCACCCCTGAGCGTTTCACTTCATATATTTATTTTCCTATTTGGTTTTTCAACAAAGTTGACTTTGTTTATGTTTAATTGAGTTAAACAGCTATGCCTAAGGTTAGAAATTATGAAATGATGGATATGAACAACTACCCAAAATGGCAATGCCCTGCTTTATGAGGGAGGACAGACAGGGCCTGATGCTGGCTTTACACGTTTATTTAATTAGCAGCAGTCTAATTTAGACATAAGTGTCAGAGACAGACATCAGGGATGCCAAATCAGACAGTCTCTGACTTCCAATCATTTTCCACATGCTAACCTTACAGACAATGGCTTCCCCTTCAGACACATTGAGACACGTTGTTTTCCTGGAAGCTTGGCCAGTGGTTGGATGTGAAGGGTTAACTTCTGGGCAAGTTCAATGTGTACATTATTTTTCTAGGCCAGACTTCAGGACTGCTCAAATTTTGGTATGAGACATATTTTTAAAAGAAGTTTATTTTTCCACTGTAGCAGTAAATACTTCCCTATTCCATGTTCATCAGTCATTCAACCGAGACTGTCTAGACCACCACAGCAAGCTTTAGAGAAATACTGAGATGAGCAAGACGAAGGGTGTGTACAATACTCTTCACAGTCCCTTTTTGATTGTAGTAAAATAACCCTAACAAAATTTACAATTTTAACAATTTTTAAGGGTACAGTTCAGTGACATTAAGCACATTCACAATGTTGTACAACCATCACCATGACCTATTTCCAGAACTTTATCTTAAATAAACTCTGTACCCTTTAAATAATAACTCCTAATTTTCTCCTCCCCCTAGCCTCTGATAAGCACTGTTTTACTTTGTCTTTATGAAGTTGACCATCCACTCATATAAATGGAAACATGCAATACTTGGTTTTTAGTGGCTGGCTTATTTGACTTAGCAGGATGTCCTCAAGGTTCACCCATGCTACAGTACGCACCAGAATTTCATTCCTATTTAAGGCTGAGTAATGTTCCATTGTGTGTGTGTAACACATTTTGTTCACCCCTTCATCCATCCATAAACATTTGAGTTGTTTATACTGTTTGGCTATTGTGAATAATGCTCCTTAGAAAATGGGTGTACAAATATCTGTTTGAGTCCCTACTTTGACTTTTGGAGGGCATATACCTAGGAATTGAATTCTGGGTCACATGCTAATTCTATACCTAATTTTAAAAATGAACTACCATGCTGCTTTCCATTGTAGCTCAACCATTTTATAGTCCCACCTGCAATGCACAAGGATTCCAATTTCCCTACATCCTGACCAACATGTGTTACTTTCTTTGTATTTTACAATAGCCACCCTAAAGGATTCAGTTTCCTTTAAAAAGCCCACTATTTGGGAGCAAGTGGGATAGAGACAATTAGTATATGGAAAGAGAAAAAATATGTGTAAATTTTATATTAATCCATGAGTGCATTTTAAACATTAACATTTAGGTAAATAAGACTTCTTTCATCTATAGCACAGGTTCTCAAAGTGTGCTCTGTGAACCCAAATTCCAGGACTCCACCTTAAACCTACTGAATTAGAAACTCTGGGGGTAGGACCCAGCAGTCTGTTTTAATGAGCACATCACTAAAGTGTGAAAACCACTAATCCACAGTTCAGGATTGATAAAAATCAGGTTCTGAAAAACACAATCCCAAATCTAACTGGGAGCTAGTATAATCTAAATAAATAGATCCAATTTACTTTTACTCCCCCTATATAATTAATTAGCCATGTAGTATTCATCCACAAAATTCTGAGCTTTAGTTCTTTTATTTTAATGGTTGAGTAAATCAAATCGTTCTTATGAAGGCACTTAGCATATTACCTGGTAATCAATAGTCAGCTGTACTTTTCTAAATGTTATAAAGGAGATTAAGTTCTACATAATTAATTTTATCTTGAATAACTTAGCAGAGCAGGTGGATAAATTAAGTACACCTCCCTAGCTAAAGGAAAGAGGAAAACAAGGCCTCTCCATGTATTTTCTTCAACTCAATTTATATGATACGCTTGTGAAAGCCCTCACTGACTCTCTCCAAATCCATGAACTTAGCTCAAACGTCCACTATATTTTGTACCACAATGTTTTGTTCTCATTGGCTACTGGCCTCCATAAGGGCAAGTATTACATCTGCCTTATCTTTGTTCTCTGGCACATAACACATACTTGCTATATTGTGGCTACTCTACAAATAAGCTGAATTGTTGATTTCTATTTTTTATTGATATGGTTTTATCATCACTAGCCAAAAGCAGACTGGGTAAGTCACAGAATTCTCTGAACAATTATCATTGAAAAGCATAGGCTTACATCAAGTAGACTAAAACTACAATTGTTCTTGGTCTTTTGGAGTCATTAGCTTGTTTGAAAAGTGAATGGAAGTGTTATATAAACATTTTTTTCTAGGAAATGAACATGACAAATATGCATAAAAGTAATTTTATACATGCAGGTATATTTATTTCACTGGGGTAAGACTTTGGTGTCTAAAGCCATATCTTATTCATCTCTGTCTTGCACAGAGTGGGTGCTCAAAAAAGTAAAGCTATGAATAATGTCTTGAACATTTTAAATGATTATTAGACAATCCATTCTAAATCCATTCCTTTTATTCCTCTATTTTGAGATTGTGTTCACTTAACAACCTGAGCAACCATATATAAATATTGGCCTTCTTAAAATTTCTCCCAGGGACTACCCCAATGTTTATCAAGGTCAAGACAGCAAATGCGTTAACACAATTTCCCAACATGGTTCAGGTGTAAATTCATTGCATGCAACTGGCGAGAAACCTTTGTGTTTCTCCATTTGGGCAGATATGGAAGGATGGAAGGAACCCTTGCCCTTGATAACTCAGTGTCATCCTGGTTTTATACACATTTGGTACAGAAAACACACAGTATACTCCTGAATCAGCTACTCTGAATGTGGCCACTCAGAAAACTCAGACAATGTCATCCTGAATGAAAAGCTATTGCCAAAAGATCACTACATCATCATATCCCAGAGACAGCTTCAGATCTCCAACATCTGTCCCCGTATTGTTAGATCATCAATTGAATTTAACATTATGCTTTGTGTGTGCATCGTTTATGTTTTAAAGCATATGTTATACATGAATACATGATTGGAAAAAATACAGAGGTAACCACTAGCCCTTGCTTTTTATAGATAAGCAAGCACTCTTAGAAATTTTCTTGGTAAATCTTTGGCAAAATCATAATTCTGGGATTCTTAATTTTGGGGGTTCACCAAGTCCTTTGAGAAGTAAATGAATGTGTTTTGGTCATTTTCTCTATCAAATGCTCACAGAAAAATTCAATAAAACCACATATTTTGCCTAATGATGAAGGTTTCAAAATGTAATTCACAGTACAAGTTGAAAATGCCAGGGACCTATCTTTTATTTTGTTTCAATTAACCTGGCCTCTGTAACTCCCTTCCATCTTGTTGGTGGAGGGAAATAATTGACCACTTTATACCATCAATTGGACTAAGATTTAACCAGCCCTTAAAAACAGTATTCGGCTCCCTCAGATAAAAATGTTCCATCTCTCAGAGAGCCCTCAGCCTTAAACCTTCAACCAATTCTCTCCCTGAGAGAGTATCAGATGCAAGGGTGGGAGAAGGCCACTCACATTTTTCTTTTCCTAAGATGACACTCACCTGAATTAGAGAAGGGGTGTTTTTTTCTATCTCAGGGTGGAGAGCCAGACCATATCCTCATCCACCTGGCTACCTCTAGCCCTCTAACATCCTCTGCTGATGTGCAGGGATGATGACTTAGCCACCGTTCCTCTCCCCTCAAGTTCTTACTTCCTCACCTTGACTCCCTCCAAGGTCTAGCTGGGCTGTCTTTTGGCCAAAGGCCAGTCTCCTCAGCACTCCTCTTCTCCCCACATGCTAGTGAGCCACTCTGGCAAGCTCTCAGCCACCATCTCACCTTCTTCTATAGGTGCATTTCCAAAGTCAAGGATGGCTTAAGAAAGTTGAACCTTAGGGGGGGTGTCCCCAGCCATGGGCAAGGTGAGAGGTGTTGCTCCCAAGGTTCTTCATAGGTGAACAAAGTAGAAGTTCTCTTTAATCTTCCTCAACCTACCTATTCTACAATGTTTGACTGATTTAGTCCCCATTTCTCATAGACCAGAAAATCACTAGACTTTTCTTTAGCATCCCCCATGTCTGCTCAGTTTTGTCTAACTTTTTTTTTCACTAATACTGCCAATATTTAGTTAACCATAGAGAAATATTTTGATAAAAGCAAATGTTCATTAGCATGAACTATACACTTACAGGCATGAGGATGGGTAAGGAGCAGGTAACATTTACTGGATGCTTACCATATACTGAGACATGCATATAAAATGTTTAAAACAGTATTTCATAATACACATAACTAACCTAGAAGGGAGCTGTTGCTCTTCTTCCCATTTGGGAGGTGGAAAAACTGAAGGACAACCAGCCTAAGTCACTTGCCCGAGGCCACTCAGCCAGTAAGTAGAACACACAAGATTTCAGTGCGGGTAGTCTGGGCTCCAGAACCCATGGTATTAATGGGTGCCCATCATATGGTGCCACTGGCATGATTGACACACAGCCTAGCTTTGAGAACAATTTAAATGAAAGATGTTACAGAGACTTCAAAAGCAAAATGTCATGAGATACTATCCAGATTGAAATTTACAGTCCTTGGTAGGATTACTTTTGCATATTCAGCACTCTATTTGCTTAAAATCAAATTTTATGAGCTATATTGGTCACAACTTTGCAGAAAGATTGAAACGCACTGAGCTTTTCCACATGCATTTTAACCTTGGTGCTACTTTACTCACAAATGTTAGGCTGCTGATGGGCAACCATCCAATAATACCCCTTATTATCCTCACTCTAACAGATGCAGAAATGGAGGCTTATCAGGGTTAAGTAATTTGCCCAAGGTCACGCAACTGGTAAATGATCCCAAACTCAAACCATATCAGTGTGACTCCAGTGTCCCCATCATATGTCATGCAATACTGTTGAGGGATTTAGGAAGCACCTACACAAACAACTCTTTGCTCAGGAAAAGACAGAACAGAGACCTCTCTATTTAAGAATCCTTAGATTTTCTGTTCAGCCAGGTTTCTCTACATCCTACGGGGGCCCACATGTCAAGGCTATTGTCAATTAGACACATGATAAAGGCACATTTCTCCATGGTACTGCCCAAGAAGCACAAGTTCAAGTTCTCAGAGAGCCTGAGATATGATCAACATGAAAGTGGGTCTTTAGTTTCCTGGAATCCCCAATTAGTAACCATGAGACATTAGTCTAAAGAACCAGCCAGGGGCAGGAACATGACAAGTTAGAAACACATGCAGTTTGAGGCTCGACACCAACTGGCAATAGAGGGGTCGCCACAGTTCTCATTGAACTGCTATCAACAGCACCAGCAAGGCAACTATGAAAGACTAGTGCTCTTAGATGGTAGGAAAATGATAACCTCTAGGAAAAGAATGAAAAGAGTACATTCATGGTAAGATATATGGCAGTGAACCATAGTCGCACCTAGGTTGGCCTAATTCTTCACTATTTTCACCTGGTAATGTAGAGTTTTTATACATGTAATTACTGTGTGTACCACTGGTCACATTTTAATAATGAATGTGCTACACAAACATTATTAAGGTTTTCTTTCATGGCAATCCAAGAAACTCTTGAGTTATTTTTTTTAAAAAACATTCTTATTCTTAGCCTGAAGGTAACTTCTTTGAATAGTCTGCCAAAAATTCTCAATAACTCTTTAATAACAGGAAACTTTTCTCATTTCTAGGACCCTTTCATATCTTGGACTACATATTAAAAAATACTAAAACCCTCTAAAAAGTAATTTCTGTCTTTACTGTAGATACCTTTAAAAAGTGTGAGTGTGTGAGTGTGTGAGTGTGTGTGTGAGTGTGTGTGTGTGTATTAAGATGTAACAATATACATTTGGAAAGGGGTAGGAGGGAGGGAGACACTACCCAAACACTAATAGTAGAAATCAAAAATTGAAAAATATTCTAAGCAAATGTTTGCTATGAGGTTTTCAGGAACATCAAAATTGTCAACAACTTGTACACATAAGTTTATCTCAGATTAAATATTTTATAGTTTATCTGTAGAAAATACTAAAATTGTGACTTGCTCCTTTTATTTACTGAGTTACTCCTTTAACAAATACGAAGTCATAAAAATGGTAAACACTGCAGTAAATGGGGAGAAAACTCAAGATTTTCTCTCCTGATTTGTTTCACTGATGAAAAGTTCAGATTTGAACGCATGAAGTTGACTTATTGGTGAAATTCAACTGGCCCAGGATGAATTAGTCAAGGAAAGCAAAACTACTAAAAGAAGTGATGTGTATGGTGATAGCACTCACATCAGAAAGTAAAAACAAAGGAAAATAGAAGACAGATCTATGAAAATCAATGAATCCACAAATTTTGTGGCTTGGATTGTTTGCAGTGAGCTCTTACGTAGTCTGGGTCCCTGCTATCACTTCCTGCCTTCAGCAGATTGTCCCGTTTTCTATTTTCAAACTTCTCAATAATTCTATGATCCAATTAGAGAAGGAAATTCACAATATTATCAAGAGGAAATGAGACTGACAGTTGCTGTTTTCCAATTAAATAAGATTCAGGACTGTCAGATGTAAAGTGAGGTGAATTTACTAAAAATGAAGGAAACTGAAGCACAGTCCTGAGGCGAAATTTCTCGACATACTCCTGCTTCGGTAACTCTATGAAGTGGATTAAACTACACATTCCCAAACAAGAATATGTCCTTCCTCTGACTACCTTCCCCACTCTACCATCCCCCACCATCTGTGCCCATAAAACACAGAAATACACACAAGGCTGTTTTATACCCATCAGCTGATAGTCCTTCTATTTCCATCATTGAAAATTATACTAAGCTAACATTTTCTGGGCAGTTACTATATGCCAGAGGTATCACAATTCCCAAAGCCACACTAAAATTAGATTCTGTTACTATCCTTATTTTACAGATTAAAAAAAAAAAAGAAAGAAAAAAAAGCTTGAGTGCTAAGTATCAGATTGTCAGCACTTCAACCCAGCTTTGGCTGATTACAGGGCCTTAGGCTTTAGCTGCGACCCATAGTTGTTAAGAAAAAAAGCTGTGATTACCTGGGTTCAAATCCTAGCTCTGCCACTATTACCCATAGAAGTTACTTTACTTTACTAGCCTCAGTTCCCACAGGGTTGTGGTAAGCGTTTAACAAATCAATATACATATTTGCTTAGCATACACCAAGAATCATTGAAGTGTTTGCTATGATCTGTATTCTAATTAGCGTTATCATACTTTTAAAAACAATTTCATATCCTATGTAAAACAGCCCATCTTTCAGATTTCAGGCTGTGTGAAAAGGGTCCTATCTGGATATTCCGGTATTTCCATGCAACGCGGGTGGGTTTCTTATCCTCAAAATGAAGGCCTGTGGTAGTTTAGTCACTGAGAGCCATGCCAACATAACAGTATCCACCATGTACCTGTATGCCAGGGACTAACCACACTGATGGACCAGCCAATCACACTGCACATGTGGGCCAAGATCCAAATTGAATGTATTGGAGGTACGCCGCTTAATCCCCACTGCACTGTTCTCCCCTCTCCCGCACCCCGAGGTTGTCAGCTTTCCTCTTTTTTCGCCAAGAGTGCTAACACCACAGTCAAACCACCCTGGCAAAACCAAAACCCACCAAAGTTGCTACAAGTCAATGATGTCCTCCTCCTGAGTGGTCAGCAGCAGGGGTGTGTCACAAAGTAAAGACTAAAAGAAAGATAAAAATAATATAACCCTTAAGAAATCATAATGTATAGGCAACCACAATACCGAGCATCATTTCTAGAAGTAGCAGCTGTGCAAGGCATTGGATTATTCCAGAAGCTGGCCTGCACGTCATACCCTTTCATTACAATAAGTAAAAATAACATATTCTTCAGTTGCTGGTATGTCTTTAGTTAATTACTCACCAGCTGTTTAACAGATATTATACATGAGCATAGCTATGATATTCTCTCATACAATATCAAAGAAGGTGCAAACACTAATTCTAACACTTAAGGAGCAAGGGAACTTAAAGAAGTAAGCTTGAACATGCGCTTGCATTAAGTATTTCTCAGAGTTAATACAGTGGAGAGATGTGCTATCGTAAATTGGCCTCGGCCAAAATTTACCTTCTAATATATTACAGATATAAATCTTACATTGAGATAATAGCTAGGAAAAGTATTTTCCATTATATTATTGAAGAAGTACCCTTTGTCTTTTCCCCCTGCCCCCTGAAAGCTTCCACCCTAAATCACTTTTTTCTCATGACCATTAGTTAACATAAGACATCTGACTTTAAATTCTTTTGCAATCCCTTTATGCACAGACTATTTTGTAATTGATGGTCCTTACTTATGAAACCCAAATCTGCAGGTGGTCAAAATGCACCAACTTTATGCCTCCAGGGCACTAATTTAAAAAAGCAGATATTAGAGAGGTAGAAGTCTATGGTTCTTACGTAAGGAATACTTTTCAAACAACTAATAGTGTATTTTATGTAAAATATGAATCTCAAATATGAGTTTATAACTATGAAATCATCTAGCTTGTATGTAAAGCTCCCAAAGGAAGAGAGAACATTTAAAAAATAATTAGAAACGTTTTGTGAGCGCATGGTATGTACATTGCGAACTCTGAAGCTTAATATAGGAAAGCAGCTGAAAACTAATTTGAACAGAATGTCTCCTTTACATTGCTGCCTTTTGCAGACATTTTTAGCCTTTTCGTATTGTTCAGGCTTCCCTAAGAGCAGCAACTTTCACCTACAGATACATTTCCCTGGGAGGTTAGGCATCATTGAGGCTCCTGCAAACTCCTCTTCTCAATTAAGGATCAGGTGGGGCCCAGCTCAACTAAACAACCATCCATGGGGTACACACGCTCTGGAGGACTCCAAAGAGATGAGTGACTCAGTCCCTTCAGCGGGGGCTGTGCAGTCCAGTTAGAGAGATCAGATGTACCCAAGCTACAAATGGAGGACAATAAAACCAGGTATATTTCAATGCCAAAATTTGTCTTGCACACAAAACATGCCACCAGAGGCTAAGATGGTGTTCCCGAGCTTCAGCCATAGCTATCAGGGAAGGGATCCCAGAGAACATGGGGCTCAAGCTGACCTAGAAAAAAGGAGTTGTTGGATAGATAGAACTCAGGAGTATCCTAGCATAGGGTTTTGGATGTATGTCAGCAAATGAGGCTAGAATGCTAAGTCAAGATCCACTCTTGAAAAATCCCCTAAATCACTCTACAAAATGCAGTATAGTACATAAAATAGTAGGTGGTATATATAATGCATACAAATACAGAGGACAGTTTTAGCACACCACTTAATGTATATCTACATAATCAAATTGCTTACGTTAAATGCACATATGATACAACTTCACTGTAAAGAATTTCAGATGGGATATTTGAAACATCATTCTGTCTTCTCAGAAGTCCAGTAGAAGACACAAGAGCATTCTAGGAATTGCAGACCCTGCTTCAAAGGGAATTGTTCTTCAAGTCTCAAGCTCTCCAATCTGCACCTTAATTTTACGTCTTACCCAATTATATCGGGTTGTTGGAAAAGTCATGACGTAGTTTTGCAACGAAAAACAGAAAAAATATAGCATGACTTTTCCAACAACACAACAGTTGAACGCTTCTAACAGTAGGTCTTGATACCCAAAACTAGGATCCTGAGGTTTCTGCCCAGCTCGCCCATGACCAAAACTGAGGTTCACTCTGATGTCAGTGATTTAGAGCTACTCTCCAGCCACCCGAGGCTGCACTCATTCTATAATTACATGAATGGATCTTAAAACAACTTGATTTAAATTGTACAGCTCTCCATGGAACTTCACTTAAAATTTAGAGCCACAGATTGTCAAGGTTTGCAAAACATTATAATTCACTTGGTCCAACCATAATTCTGATGCTCAAATGCCAACTAAAATGTCCATGTTAAATGGCCTCACAATCTCATTTGAGCAACAACACTGGCTAACTGGAAATTCCCAAAGGCAGGCATCTCATTTCAGCCACTCAAGAGTGCCTTACAAATTCCTTCTTTATACAGAATCAAATGTCTGTGTCTGTCTCTCTCTCTTTCTCTCTCTCTTTCTTTCTTTCTCTCTCTCTCTCATTGATCCTACTTAAGCCCTTTGAGGCCAGCAGTTAAACACCTCTTTTTAAAAACTAGGATGACTTCATAACCTGTTTGCCCAGTGCAGTCCTTGTATATGATAGTTGTCCCAACCTAATCATTAATACAATCTTCTTTTATTCTCAAAGATACCCCCTTTGAAAAATTAATATGGTCACCCTAATATAACGGATCTTCACCAGCTATTAGACTATCTGAATCTCAGTCTTTTTTACTCCCAGCTAAAATTTTCTAAATCCTTCAAATAATCTTCACCTAGTATAATTTATGTTCTATAACTATCCTGATTTCTTTTTCTGACTACACAGTAGTTGGTCTCTATGTGGGTTTAGAAAAAAGATGTCAGATTGCAAATTCCCTATATTCTATAAATATGTTGTTTTACACTTGAGAGTCACTTCACATTATATATTTAGCTTTTAATATTTTCTCTCTTGTAATTTCTATTTTTTAATATTTTTGCAGTGACCATTTGGATCTCATGTACTCTTCAAAATGAGGTTCCTACACAGAGTTAATTAGCCAGTTATTGAGGTCAAAGACCACAGTACAGCTCACTCATGGGTATTTAACCATTTGACAACAGTTAAAGCATTATTTGCATAACTTCACAAATAGATTTCATAAATAAATCTAGAAATAAAAAGGAAAACACAATAGACTCAGGGACAAAAAGCAATTAGTAATGAAATGCGAGGAAACAGCACTAAGCCAGAAAAACCAAGACCAAATCTATATTATGTCATTGCTATTTATCTTTCGAGAACATTCTTGGATAAAAATTGTGCTGTATAACTTCCAGAAGTTTGGAGATGCTGTTTTGAAAGTTGTGCCCTAGGTATTTCTACCCTTGTCCCATGTATGGCTTAAAAAAAAAAAAAGGCATGTACTTTGCTTCAATCTAGTCCTTTATAAAAGTGCACAGTGAGTAGAGCACCTAATGGCTTTCATATTTCAGTCTAATAGATAACATGGTACTGCCCTTCCAACCTCCTTTGCTGGAGAATCACAGTTTCACAGACACATTTTCCTTTCAGCCAGACCCCATATGAGGTAGTCACAGGGCACTGGCATTAACATTTAATAGAGTTTGTGGGCATAAAGCACTTTTATGGACACCTGCTGGAGAGCTTTATTTTCCTTTGAAACTTTTATTAGAGCTGCTACATTTTTCTGTAGTGTTTTATGTGACTTGCTATAAATGATTATTGTATTGCATTAAACAAAACAAAATCATCGGTGTCGGGCAACTAAAACACGGTGTGGCCATATGCTTGTCACCTACTTAGAAGAAACACAATCTAACGTTCCACAAAACTACCTAGTTTTCTAGTGAGGATAATGAAAATTAAATAACCACATAGGGTCTAAAATGAGAAATCTGATATGATGATACATAGATACAAATGAATTGTTAAAAATACTAGCAACTTACACAAAAATTATTGATTTTCCCCCCTCTGATTACTATTTCAGTGATCAGAGTATATTAGGTACTTGTTTGCTTGCAATGTGTTTTATTAATGCTCTGTATCTGACACCCAATTTGGAAATCAATGCTTATTTCGTCATTTTTCTCTGAGGGGTTCTATTATTTACAATTGATTTAACAAGAATGAAAGGCTTACCATTAACAAGACCCAGCTGCTGACACTTCGCAGATGAATTATTGAACTTCAGAAAGTGAATTAACTTAACCATCGTCAAGAGTGATGGTTTGATGATTTTTTGCGCCAAGTCTAATGTACTTATAATTAGAATGTCAAAACAATTGTGTTCCTGCTTTGCCCTCTTTCTTGATTCTTTCACTTTATAGTATTTAAAAGTTTGTTTACTTCATAGACCACTATTCCTTTGAGTTCAAAAGCGTTCCTTTAGTGGCCTAAAAAAAAATACCAAGTTATGACTGTTGAAAGTCTGGCTTTAAACATGTCTAACTGAATGTGTATTTTTCACCACTGAGTATCAAAGGACTGACTGCATATAAAAGGATACAATTATTAGACGTCAATAAAATTATAAAATGCAACTTACTTTTGGAAAACTGTCATTAAAATCACTTCAGTTGCAATTTTTAAAAACCCAGATACAACTGATGGCTAAAATAAAGAGATTAATAAAATCTGAGTTTAAAGAAAATCTGGAGTTAGTTTCCAGGGTTGGTTTAGTGGTTCCACAGTGTCATAAAGATGCACTTTCTTATTCTCTCACTGCTCTGCACCCTCAACTTCAGCTTCTCTCAGTGCTGCCTGAGGGCCCAGGAATCACAACCAACCTCAACACTATTTATCAGATGAGAAAACTATTGAGTCTATGTGTTTTTATAATAAGGAAACCTTTTCCAGCCAGTCTACTACCACCATCACCAGTGTAGACTTTCCCTTAGGTCTAACCGGTCAGAATTCTGTCACATGTGCATTTATCAGCCAATCATTGGTCAGGAGAATGGGCTTTCTAGTGTTGGTTAAGTACACGTCCATGCAGAGGAGGACGGAGTTTCCAAATTTAATGGGTATTCCACCAAAGGGAAGAAATGGAGAATGAGACAAATATTTTCAACTAGGTCTTTATCTTACAGGCTGGACATAGTAAGGTTTGTCCCTGGGGAACCTTATTGATCTAAGAAGAACCACAAAAATCCTGACACCAGGGACTCCCTAATAAATGGTACATGCAGGTCATCTTACAGCAGCGGTTCTTGGCCAGGTTGATTTTGCACCCTACACTTCACTCCAGGGAAAATTTAGCAATGTCTGGAGATATTTTTGGTTAACACCATTGCGGAGTTCTGCTAGCATTTAATGGGTATAGGCTAAGGATGCTGGTCAACATCCTACAATACAATGGACAACCCCTGACAACAAAGAATTATCTGACCCCAAATGTCAATAGTGCTGTCATTGAGAATTCCTGCCTTAAAGCAATTCTCATCACCGAATACCACAGCTACCTTTTTAGAGCGTCCTGCCAGGTTGTTTCCCACTCTAAACCATAAGAAGTGGCAAAGGCTTTTACCAGATATCTGAGGAAAGCATTTAAAATGGAAGATAGAAGCAGAGAGAGAGAGAGAGAGAGAGAGAGAGAGAGAACATCAAAAAAAAAAAAGCAACTATGAAGGAAATATGCCAAGCAGGAAAAAGAAAATTTTGAAAACAAAATCCACTGTGTGCTATTTATGACAGACACACATATAGCACAGAAAGGTTAAAATGGTGGGAAAAGACATACCAGGAAACTATCAACAGAAAGAAAATTGGTCCAGCTAAATTAATACAGATGAAAGAGACTTTAGGACAAAAGTTTGACTTAGAGGACAGTTATATAATGATGAAAGATTTCATTCATCAGGACAAAACAATTCTAAACACGTATGTAGCTAACAACATAGCCTCAAAACACTCATTTTGTGTCTTTCTTTACTTTCATTTTGGAAGCTTGCACATATACCATTTTTATTTTCCCTTTATGTCAGTAGGGGGCTATCTGAGTGGTGAAATGGGCCATTTTTTCTCTCATTCTGAATGCATGTCTGTGTTGTAAAAATACCTAGTAAATGATATATTTTGAAAATCATATAAAAAGGAAAATCTGACAATATTTTTATAAGCTTATTAGAAAGTTCACATGCATGTTGGAAGCCTGTAGGTAGGCAACTATCCCATTTCATTAACAGACCCTTAATGATCACTACATATAGGTTGTGTTCCCCGCTGCCCTCAGATATCTTCAATCTCTCTTCTGAGAGTTATAAGTCACTCTGTCAATATTCTTAGAGATCAGTGGAAGAATAAACCTGGAGGTCTGCCTCTTCTGCATGTAGGTTTTCACTGAAACTCTTTTTCTTTAGGATGGTACTTCAACCCGAATTGTATTTGGTATCTTGGTTGTGGTTCTGCGGTCTTATTGTATGAACACCTTCATAAGGGAACTTTTAGGGCTTTGCAGAGGAGGTTGAAATCATTATAATTATTTCTTTTGCAGACTTTCCACAAATCCTCCTTTTTTCAGCCACATCAGCACTCCACTTTTTAAAGGTTCCTGGAACCTTCTATTTTTAAGTCTTTATAGAGTTTTTAAAAGATTATGTGAATTTATATATTAGAAAAAAATAAAGGTACTTTCTTTGAAAACAAAATTACCAAATAATGTCAAATTTACTATGACCAATTTCAAATGTGCAAGGAAATGCATCAAAACTTTTCAGAGTTTAATGTATTTGTCCTTTTTTGAGAACTACAGTTAAATGGTTAAAGGAGAGGTAATAAAAATCACTATGTGGCTAAGAAATGCTTCCATTAAATTGAAACAAACAATTATTTAAAAATTGTATAGGTTTTTACATAGTACATCTAACCATAGTACATCTAATATTCTTCCAACTCGTGGCACTCTGCTAATAAAAGTTAGAGAAAACATACATGATAGAACAAATGCATTTGCATTTAGTAGAGACATATATCATCATTCTAATTTGTGCTATTAGTTCTCAGTCCTAAGTATTCTTATTAATATTCCAAGATAGCCCTAGGGTTAATAAAATGATATTTCTCTTGCTACTATTTTATGATAAATTTATGTAAATTTTGCTTTTCAATATGCTATGGCTGGGAATGAGATTATATATTGTAATTCTTACACTAATTTATAGTAACAAATACTTGATATATAAAATATCATTTTCTAAATTCCACTTTTCTAATTGGCATCATGTTTCTATACATGAGAAAATTGTTTTCTCATGTAATGTTTTGGTATAATATAACATGGTAGGCTTTTGTGTTTCCCAATGCTAAAAATTTTCAGCAATTAATATATTGTGGATCCTTAAAGGTACATATTTTTTAATTGCAAGGGAATTAAGAAAATACTTAAGGCTAAACAAAAATGATAATACTAATCAAAATTTATGGGATGAAGTGAAATCACTTGATCAAGGAAAACATAAAGTAATGTAAATTCTAGGGAGAAAAAAAAGGCTGATAATTAATGAGCCAATTATCCAGAAAAAGTAAATAAGCCCAAATAATAAAGTACTAAATAAAAATGACAGCAGAAAATGATAAATTATAAAAATATACTGTGGACAACACCAATATAATTCCTTTGGTCCTCTGAAAAGACCAAAAAAAAAATACAAAACAAAATAAAAAACTGTAAAATCTTATTGACATGAATAATCAAGAAAATAAAAAATATATTAATATTTAGAATAAAAAAACACATGACCAGAGGTAGAGGGATTAATAATTATGAACATTTTAATTTAAACTAATAAGGCTTACTTAAAAAGAACTGGAAAATCTAAATGATCCTAAAACCATTAATGAAATTGAATAAAAAGTATTTCTACAAAGAAAATGCTAGGCCTTGGTGGTTTTATAAGCTAATCATTCATGTAGAGGTAATATAAACCTTAAGAAAAAACAAATATAACAAATTAAATATAGAACAACATTAAATAAATGGCCCATGGGCTAAAATTGGCTTGCTGTCTGTTTTTGTAAGTAAAGTTTTATTGGAACACTGCTACACTCTTTTTTTAAAAAAAAAGCATGTAGCCTATGCTATGACTGCTTTCATGTCAGAATGGCAGAGTTGAGTAGCTGTGACAGAGACCATATTGTCCACAGAGACCAAAAAAAAAAAAATTACACCTGACCCTTAGAGAAAGTTTGCTGACTCCTGATACAGAATGCTAGTAAAAATCTGCTGTGAAAAAAAGTAGAGAGGGGTACATGAGTTAGAATGCAGGCATGGGTAAGGGATGTGCATGGATGCAGAGTGTATAATATTAAATAAGGTAGTTGCAGAGAAGGTGAGATTTGAGCCAGGACTTAAAGGAGATGAGGACATTAATGAAATCAATACCTGGTCAGAAGAGCCTTCCAGGTTGTAGGAAGAGCTAAAGTAAAGGCTGCAAGGCAGCAGTGGACCTTCTGTGTTTAAGACATTGCAAGGAGGCAGTGAGCCTGGGACAGAGTGCGCGGCAGGTAATGGTAATAAGCAGAGGAGGTCAGAGAAGTAACATGTATGTGGTGGAGAGGTGGAGTGGAGTAGAAGGTCCATGTGGATCCTTGTAGGCCACTATAAGGATTCTGACTTTTACCTAAGTTGGGGAACTACTCTAAGGTTTGAGAAAACACACATCATGGTCTTACCCTCTAAAAGGAACACTAATGGCTACATTAAAAATCGTTTGTAGAGGGGCAACAGTACAAAGCACAGGCCTGTTAGGAGGCAACCGATCTAGTGGATCAGACCAGGGTGATAGCGGCCTAGGTGGTGGGAAGTGTGAAATTCCTTATATTTATTCCTAGGGAAAGCTAATAGTATTTCCTGAGGGAGAAAAAAGAAGTATAGAGTTATTCTAAGGATTCGGTCTAATCGCAAAACTCAAGAAGCTATGCATGGAGCAGGTGGGGCGTGAGGGGGTAAGATAGCAGGAGCTCAGTTTCAGACTTGTTTAATTTGAATTATCTGCTAGACATTCAAGTAGAGATGCTAAGTCACAGTTGGATGTCCAATTCTGGTGTTTGGGAGAGGGGGCAGGGCAGCAGATATAAATTTGTAGATGTTGGTATAAAAACAGAGATTACCAAGGAAATAAATTTGGGTAAGGGAGAGAAGTCCAAGAACTGAGCACTGGGATACTCAAACAGATAAAGATCACAAAGAAGAAGAACCAGAAAGGGACTTGAAATGGAGCAAGGAGGAAACCCAGAAGAGACGTGGTTGTGAGGAGGGATGTCCTAAAAGCCAAAGGAGAAAAAGAGTACCAAGAAATAGGGAATGAGTAACTTAGAAGCTGGAGGTAAAATAAGACAAAGGGTAAAAACTAACCATTACGTTCATCAAAAGATTTAAGAAGGAAACGATATGATTATCTGAACATATGTTAAAAGACAAAATAAAAATCAACTACCAAAATAAAAAGTCATAGAAAACAAAGACTATGAGTTTCCTTAACCTAATGTGGGGTTACTATACAAAAAATGTCCAACTCACTGGTTAAAAATATTCCTGTAAAAATTAAGAACAAGGCAGGATTGGCCACCATTGTTAAGTTCTATTAAAAACTGTACTGGAGGTTTTAATCTGTGCAGTAAAATGCATTCATCCACCCTTCCCCACCTGCCCCAGCATACACATACAGGGCAAAATGGTTGGGAGGAAAAGAAAAGAACCAAAGATAATATGATCTCAAAGAAATTACTAAAATTAATGAGTTTCTAAAATTTTCTGGATATAAAAGTCAATTATATATATATATATATATATATATATATATATGCTACAAAAATGCAGAAACTGATTTTTAAAGTGTTCATAAAAATATTAATAAAAAATGTGTATATAATAAGCCAAACAGAATTTATACCACGTCTATACATAAGAATATAAAAGTTCTTAAATTATATTAAGAAGTCAAATCAGAGTAACACCATATTCATTAATTGTTTCTGCACCTAAATTGATCCATATAGACAAAACTACTCTAATCAAAATTCCCACAGACTTTTTCACGGAATTTAACAAGCTGCTTTTGAAAATTGTTAGGAAAAGCAAAGCAAAAGAGAACCAAAACATTCTCAAAGTAGTACAAGATGGGAGGTTTAACCTATCAGAAATCAAGACAGTATAAAGAAATAGGAATTAAACAAGAGTATTGATATAGATTAAACTCATAAACAAGACAGAACTAAGAACCCAGAAGAACACACAAACACACACGAAAATTTTATTTATAACGAAAAGACATTTATCACTGCGATAAGGATAGACTATAAAATAAACAGTGTTGGAGCAAGTGATTTCCATATTTGGGGAAAAAATAGATCCATATCTCATACCAATTACAGAAATCAATTCCAAATAAATGATGTGAAAGGCAAAACTGAAATGTTTATAAGAAAATAAAATAGTACTTTTATTTCCTTGAGATAGGTCAAATAACATAAAATGCATTAAACTTAATAAGCTGTGCTTATCAAAAGAACCCACACAGATAGTAAGATATGCTTCAACTGGGGATATATATTCGGAGAAAACATCATTAATAAGAAATTAGACTGCAGGATACACAAGAACTTTTAGAAAACAATACAAAAATATCACAGATGATTCATAAAAGATAAAACATATGATGTTCATTGAACATTAAAAAAATACAACCTTATCAGTAAATTATGTAAATGTCACTGAAACCACGAGAGATTTCTCCACACCAAGCAAGTGTGGAAAAATAAAGATGCTAAGCAATACAAAGATAGTGAATATATAAAATAGCCATAATACTCATACACACTCTATATTATTCCAACATACATACAAATAACAGAATCATAAACAAGGGAGTAATTAACACAAAACTCAGAAGAGTACTAAGGCTCCATGAGGGAAAAAGACAGAATGTAAAAAGGTATTAGATTAGTCAAAGGGCAGAATGACAACATTCTGCTTCTTAAACTGGGTGTGGAATATGGGGCTTCTGTCTTATCTAATACACATTTCACTAGTTGATTATTTTATTGATTATTCTTGTATTTGTTGATTGATTTATTATTTTCTTAATGATTATTTTGTTGCTGAATATTTTCCTATAATATATATTTCATTATTTTGTCATTGAATATATTTATATTTATATAACAAAAAAGTATTTATTTATATTTATTATTCTATTATTTTCAGGTATTTTATTCATTAATTTTTATCTTTTATATACATTCTTCCATACATATTAAGTATCCATACTATAAATTACCCAGAAAAAAACTAAACAATGGAAATTTAATCTACAAAGTAGAATGAAAATCTTAGATAAAACTCTTCATTATCTCAAAGCAATTAAAGAACAAATGACCCTTTGAAATAATACAACGATGGCATGCAAGATTTTTAAAAAGCATAAGGCCAGAGAAACAGATGAAAATTTACCTAGCCTAGCCCAGAAAAGAATGGCAGTAAAAAGCAAAACTACTGCAGAAATGAAGTCACACTAAATCAACCAGACAACCATGGTAAAAAAAATGGTCAGCAACTTGAAAAAACAGGCTGGGAAAAACAGCAAAATAAAATTAAGATGTTAAAATGGAGAAAAAGATTACTGATGTCTAAGTCACATCAAGGTTATACAAGAAATGCATACATTATATCCTTAATAAAATGAGGAACAGAAATAAATATTCAAAGAAAAATTTGTTTCTGAAATAAAGGGAGGTCTGAGCCAACAAATGGAAAGGATATAGTGGATGGTGGGATGGGGAGATATAAGATAAATCATCAACACTAAGGCATATCTTGGTAAAGTCACCAGGTTCAAAGCCAAAATAAAAATAGGTAGACAACCACAGAGATAAATAAAAAGACAAATCTATTTCAGGTTGGAAATGCAGTGCTGCAATGAGGACAATTCTCCCTGAACTATAATCGTAATTCAAATTTGATTCAAATTTTCAAATGAGGGGAAAAAAAAAAAATATATATATATATATATATAAGCTCAAGTGTGATTAGGCACGAAAGTGCTGAAAATAAAACAAAACAAAAAAGAATAATGAGAGGGGCTGACTTAATTATTAAAGCTTATTATAAAGTTATAATAATTAATCAATCAACAGAAGCATCTATGGAACCAAATACAGAAACCAGACATAGACACAGAATGACAAAGTTATCCCACAGCAGTAGGCAAAAATAACTTGCCAAATGAGATTTTAAAAAATTATAAGATTTTATACTTGCAAAGGAACAGTATAGTGAGTTTTTTCACATACTCTGATAGCACTTGTCTACTTTATCTGAAAAGCATTTTGTCAATATGAAAGAAGCTCCCTTTTTGATGCAATAGTCTAGTGGTTCCATTTCTAGGAAGCCATCCTAAAGGAATAATCAGTACAAACACAAATATGATTATACTTGTTGTTTACTTATGAAATGCAACAATTAGAAATATTTTAATGTCTATGAAAAGGAAGTTAATATATGCTACCATATCTACATAAAACACTATATGCTGATATTTTTAAAAATCACAATTTCAAAAAATATTTAATAATAGGAAACATATTCTTGCTTAGAGAACTATCAACTTACAGTATGATTGTAATTTAGAGGAGAGAATAACTAATATGCATGTGTACATTTTTAAAAGCTTGAATGTTTTGTGAGTGATTTATCTTCTCCCTTATACTTTTTTCTCTATTTTCCAAGTTTTTAACATTGAGCATAATCATTTAATCAAAAGAAAACAAGCATTAAACTCAATTTTCTAGGGCCATGAAGTTTGATTTTAGTTGGTTTAAGACAATTTCCAATTTGTGCAAGAGCCATATATTCTAAACTCTAAACATGTACTCTACGTTGATATTTTTCCAATATACCAAAATATTGCACACAAATGACAAAGTTGATCAGATTTATAAATCAACAACTTAAGAAATAAGATTATGAAAAAGCTTACATATACAAGTTTAATTGTAAATAGCAATTTTAAATGTACATTTAATGTATGACATTTAAAACAACATCTACATAAATGAATAAGGGACTGTCTTATTAAGAATTATTCAGTTTCTTGAACAAAAGGGAGATAAAACATGAAAAGCTGATTTTTTGCTTCACAAAAATAGAAAAAGTAGTCACAAATGGAGCTAACATAAAAAGTACCTTGACAAATATTCACTTTTTAGAAGACTTACCAGCCTTATAAATAGATTAAACACTAAGTTGGGCACCATTTGTTATAGATATGTTTCTGAAGTATCTTCTTGTTGTATATTAAGTGAATTATTTTGATCTCAAAACCTAGATTTTCCATATCCAGATAAGAGACTAACTCCCACGTGTAACACATGCATTTTATACTGTTTTATTGAATCATCACTGAAAATATCAATTTTGAGTATTAACATGGCTGAGCAAAATTATTGTAATTTGATAGTTTTTACAACAAAGATATCAAGCCCCATTTTCTCTGTAACCCATCCAGAGATATGGAATTACGTTTTCCTCAGTAGGAATGAATTGTCTCAAACACTGATCACTTCAATAGACACCTATAATCTCATAGTGAGTGCCTTTATCTCAGTGGGGAATCCTTATTTGACTCTTGACTTGGAAATCTGCCTGGGGGCCCACTTGATTTCAATTGCAGTCAATGAAAATTTCCCTTGTGTTATGTTTTGTAGATTTTTCTTAAGATGATTTCCAAAGTTGATTTTTCACTTACTGGACCACTAAAAACCTAGCAGGACCTAAACACTAAGAGGATAGAGGAGTGAGCAAACACACCAGAAAATGACCCTGTGGTCTCATTCTGAGTTGCCTGGACATTGAGCCAGCTCCCCCTTTGGCAAGGAAGGGGACTGCACCCAAAGTCAGATTCCAATGGAATCAATGGCCTAACCTCATTATACCCACGCTCCCTTCACCCCACAGGAGTATTAAGCAACTTCCCATGAGTTTTAAAATATTCAGGTGTTGGGTAGCTGGCTTTCAAAGACAGCTCTTAATAGCTGCTACTCCAAAATTCAGTCAATATTATTTTATATTAATTTCAGGTGTACAGTATGGTGGTTAGACATTTATATAACTTAAGGAGTGATGTTCCTGATAAGTCTAGTACCCATCTGACATGATACAGTTATTAAAATAGTATTGATTATATTCCCTATGTTTTACTTTACATCCCCATGACTATTTTGTAACTACCAATTTGTATTCTTAATTCCTTCCCCTTTTCACCCACCCTCCACACCCCTCCCATGTGGCAATCTTCAAAATGTTCTCTGTATCTATGAGCTTGTTTCTGTTTTGTTTGTTTACTTTGTTCTTTAGATTCCACATATAAGCAAAATTGCATCGCATCTGTCTTTCTCTGACATACTCCACTTAGCACAATACCATCCAGGTCCATCCACGCCACTGCAGATGGCAAGAACCCATTCCCTTCCATGACCAAGCAATAGTCCATTGTACAAATGCACCACCTCCTGTTTATCCATTCATCCATCAGCAGACACCCAAGCTGCCTCCACATCTTGGCCATTGTAGACAATACTGCAATGAACATATGGATGCACATGTTCCCTCAAAGTAGCATTTTTGGTTTCTTCTAATATGTACCCAGTAGTGGGGTTACTGGGTCCTTCTTTGTCTCTTGCTATAGCCTTTGTTTTAAAGTAAAAGCAGGATTTTAAAGGAAGAATATGAGTGTTGAGTAGAGTGAATTTGAGGGGTGGATTTGAAAATTGGATGAGAGGGTCATTCAGAGGAAAAGTTCATACAAAGGTCTAAAGGAATGAATCAGTTCCTTGAGTACCTGGACTTACAAGCAGCTTAGTGTTGACAAAAGGCAAAGTATGAGAAAGCAGTAGATGAAATGAGGAGAGGTGGGTGAGATGAGGTATGAAAGGCCTTGCACATCAGCCTAGGAATCAGATGTCATCCTGGGGACCATTATTCTATCTGAAAGCCCACTCAGAATCCCTGTGGGACTCAGGGCCAATGTTTTTCTTTTGATTGTGTCGGTGACAAGATACATTATACTCTCAAGAGACAGTTTTCACTCATATGTGGGATACAAAATAAAAAGAAACAAAACAAAGAAAAAACCAAACTCATAGATACAGACAACAGAATGGTAGTTACCAGTGGGGAAGGGGGGGGGGAGGATAAAGAGGGTAAAATGGGTCAAACATATGGTGACAGAAGGAGGCTAGGTAATGAGTGGCGAGCACACAATAGAGTGTACAGATGTTTCATTAAAAAAAGTATACACCTGAAATTTAAAGAATGTTATTAACCAAGGTTAGTCCAATAAATTTAATAATAAAAAATAGGAATGGTTTAATGAGGGGAAAAATGGCCAACTTAATATTTTTTTACAGCACATTCTGGTGAAAGATCATCACACTACAGTATAAAAATGAAGGTTTCACAGGAGTTTGAAAAACAGAAATGTATTAACAGATATAAGATGTTTCAAGGTGCACAGTTAGGTGGAATATTGACAAAGTAAGAAGTAAGGCTATCAAACAAAATTAAAAAGGTTTCAGGTTGGCAACGTGAGAAAAGTGGAGAAAGCAGCAGTTTTTCCAAAAGTAAGCCCAACTTCTCACCAGTTCTGAGTACACTTCCTTCCCGCCCCCCATTAGTGGAATTAGTAGTGTCCTCTAACTACACTTGATTTATGAACAGGCTAGCCATACAAGAGACTTCATTCCCTCTTCTCTATCTTGGCTTCCACTTCTTGATGCTCTCCTTTACCTAATCCAAGCTACGCTGACGTGATCTTTGACTTCCCATGGAGAAGTGTTCATTTTAACTGTCAGGCAAATGATATTACCCTCTGAAGTCCCATCATGCTAAATGACCATTAAACCATTACACTTAAGAACTGCCTCTCAAGATAGAGATTCCAAGTGCTTCACACAGTATCACTGTTTAACTATCAGCATTTTATAGACAGGGAAATGTCATCACCAAGCTCACATGAACTCTCCCGCTTACGAACAAAACATCTGTGGCTGGTTAGCTCCCTTGGTTGGTTCATCCATAAAGTTCAATGACCAAAATCTTGGGTGAAACCCTCGTAAAGCTCGGTTAGAAAGGCTCTGTTTACCAGCCATCCATCTGCCGCCCCAGTTAGACAAGACATCTCTCAAAAGTAGGCTGTGATTCAGAGAGAGCGTGGCTGCCATCACCCCACTAATCAGCTTCCTTTCTCCTTATTCCTCAGCATGGCCCCTCCATATCCACCAGGTCCTTCCCCTCTCCGCCACCCTGCCTGTGTCTTTCTCCTGTCACCTAGCTCTTCCCTCCACTGTGACTATTCTATCCCCTTCTAAACCCTCCGCACTTCAAAGTTTGCCTCAGTTCCACTGAAGTCGCAGTATTTTTCTCAGCTGAATCCAGCCTTTATGAGTGCCTGTGCAGCTGAATGGCCACTGTTGGAATCTATAGTCTACAATTTAGTTCACAATTATATTCAGTTTGATGCTCTAAGCTGATCAAAGGCAAGCAATGCAGGTATAGCACAATATAATGTAAAAAGATCTCTTTTCTTTTCCAAGTGCAGTACTTCCTAGCTGGGTAGTCTTGACAATGAAGCTAACCTCTATGGACATTCAATTTGTCATTTGAAAAGTCGTACAACTATAATACTTTTTAATCACTTTAATGTTTAGTAGCACTCAATAAACACTTGACTGATGGACTTTTATGAATAAATACAAATCCATAACCAGAGTGCAAAATAAAATAAAATACCACACACACACACACACACACACACACAACCTTTATGGGAAATGTGAGTCACCACAAAGAGTTCCTCTTTTCCCTTATTCCTCTTATTTTCAGCCATACCGTTTTAAGCTGTGAAGAGCAGTGTATGTTATACACAGGTTGTAGTGCTAATTTTGAAATATTCACTTACATTTTTAAAAGTGTTCAGCTGACAACCATCTTTAGGCCACAGCTTTAAAAAGGCAATCACAATGAGAAGTTTGTGCCTGGTCAACAGGAGCGATGATTAAGTTTCACTAAAGGAACCATAAATATCTTTTCTTGGTGTACTCCTGGACCAGAGGTTCTCAAACTGTGATTTAGCAAGTACTGGCAAGAGCCCTGCAGAATACCCAAGAAGTCAAAACTAATCTCACAATAATACAACGTTACTTGCCTTTTTCACACTTGTATTCATATATGTGTACACTGCAGTTTTCCAGGGCTTTTCAGGAAATGTGATATCACAACATTGTAAATGCAGTAGATATGCAAATCCAGCTATCTTCTATTAAGCCAAATGCTAAAGAGACTGACAAAATGTGGGGAAATAATGCTTCTCACTAATCTCTTTGCTTTTGCAAAATTACTTTCCATAAAAAAAGTTATTTATGTTAACATGTAATTTTTGCAAAATTACTTTCCATAAAAAAAGTTATTTATGTTAACATGTAATAGGCTTATATTTTAAATAAATCAATTAGCAAACTTCTCAGGTTTAATTTCTAATATAGTAAATATTAATAGCTGTCATTCACATACAAAAAAAAATCTTTGAGGTCTTCAAACATTTAAGAGTATAAAAGAGTCTTTAGACTAACACGCTTGGGAACTGCTTCTCTATATCAATTAAGGTATGAGAGAAATATTTGCAAAATGTGAGAAATAAGCTTATCTCCATTCTTGCTAAGACATATTAAAAATACACTCACAACAGAATATGACTATCTTTTAATATCCTGAACACGGAGCATTTTCTCCCAAGGATGGCATTAAGGTCCACACAATACAAACACCTCTGTTTTCAAATCCCACCCAACTGAAGCTTCCTGAACATGAGTTAGGTGGAGCAAGGTATAGGGGACAATACTTCTACTAGTACCTGCTCCAGGAGGTCAGTTCAGGGACGGTACCCTCTACACACATCCCTTATAATACCATGTATGTTAGTTTGCCAAGGCTGTCATAACAAAATACCATAGACTGGGTGACTTAAAGAGATTTATAGTCTCACAGTTCTAAAGGCTAAAAGATCAAGGTGTTGGAAGTTTGGGTTTCTCCTAAGACCTTTCTTCTTGACTTGCAGATAGCTTTCTCCTTACTATGTCCTTGCATGGCTTTTTCTCCATGCTGGAGCACCCCTAGTATCTCCCTCTTCTTATAACGACACCAATCCTACTGGATCAGGACTCCACCCTATTGGGCTCATTTAACTTAATCACCTCTTTGAAGGCTCAGTCTCCAAAAGGGTCACATTTTGAGATACTGGAAGGCTGGGACTTCAACAAATGAATTTTTGAGGAACACCATTCAGTTCATCACACCATGGTAAGAAAAGCATGCACTTCCTCTTGGTGATTTCTAAGGGCTTATCTACCTTACTACGCTCTATACTACACTATCTAAGTCAACTGTACATAGGAAAAGCTTGGCGTTCACATAGCTCATGTTCCTCATTTTACTAGACTCAGGTGTAGAGAGGTATGAGAAAAACAGTAATGTCAGGCTATACAGACATTACTAGCTAACACAAGGAGGCGGTGCTTTTGATTTTTAAATAGTCTTATTTTCAACATCTTTAGGGAGTACATTATTTAGAAAAAGTTTGCAATGATTTTAAGGGAACATTATTTAAGGACTGCTTGCAATTATTTCTTTTGTAAAGAATTTTTTAAATTATCATGCCCCAACTTATCTCTGTTTTTATTTAGATAAAATCTATGCAGAAAAATAACAAGTGTGGGGGAGGGGGTGCATGGGTTTGTTAGTTTCTTATATTTGGCCTTGCCTACATTGAGGCATACCTATGTTCAAACAATCCTTGTCACATGTTCGAAAAATAATTTAATCACAGAAAAGCAATAAACGTAACACAAAGAAACCTTCTGCCCTATTCAAACCTGACCGGTTGAAAAACAGCTCCCAAGCTTCCAACTCCCTCAAGTCCTGCTCACCAAAGAGCTAAAAGGAAGCTAAGAGAGGGTGGAAACAGGTGAAAGGCCGCTGGCTGGGAAGGTGGAATGGCCCAGGTGAAGAGGTTTCTTCCTAGATCACACAGCATCAACACTCAAGATGCCTCAGGTGCCTGCAATGTTGGACACTCCTTCCTTCTCCCACAATGCACAGCTGAAGATAAGTCATCTGACCCTGTGAGGCACGAACTCCACTCACCTGGGCCCAGGTCTCCTTGGAAAATCATTACTATAACATGAGCATGAAATAATGTCTGAGCAATGTTAACACATACGAGCCAAGTGGAGATTCTCTGGAAAACATGCCTTGTTTTATTGATCTAATGCAGGGGCTAGCAAACTACAATTTGCAATCCAAATCCAGCACTTTCTTTTTGATTCCTAGTCTTTTAGCCCGGTGGGGAGGGGTGTGGATTCATTTGAAACTATACACTTAGGATTTCAGTGTCCATAAATAAAGTTTTATTGGAACACATCATACTCATTCCTTGACATATTGTCTATGGCTGCTTTATATCTACAATGGCAGAACTGAATGATTGTGACAGAAACTGCATGCCCACAAAGCCTAAAATATTTACCATCTGGTCCTTAACAGAAAAGTTAGCAAACATTTGATCTAAACTCCTGAGTCCCCCACCCCCAACACAGAGTATATAGAACACATGTTTCAGATTTTAATATCTATGCATATTTTGCCCTGGGAAGCCTTAATGATATAGCAAAGCATCCTGATAACAGCTGAATTTAGGATTTTGTAGGACACGCTAAACCAGAAAGATTTAGAATTCTAAATCCCATTTAGAATTGCCAGAACATGGTGGTTTCAGACCAAAAGCCTCTCAAGTGAGAGAACTGCTTCAAAACATTCTGTTTAACTTCCAGGTGCGTACAATAACAGGACGCCTAAAGCAATTCTAATGTGTATTTATTATAATGGCGTGAGAGGTGAAATATGAACTGAGTTTTTGTTGCATCACAAAGCTCTAAGGCAAAAATCCCACCCACTCCCCCATCCCTCCTCATCTTATGAGTAGCAACTCACTTTCCACCCCAAACAGATCCAAACTGTCCAACACCCAGAACCACCTTGTTTCAGGAGATACCTGGATATAAGGCAGGACAGCAATATCAGTTCTTTCCTCTGAGCTCTTCCTGGCAAGAAACTATGGCTGTGGATCAAAATGATTAACTGGCTTACACATTCCAAACCCGAGGTAGGGCCAATTACAAAGGGAATTGCTCAACATAGCTTCTAATAAAGAGTATTAAGGAGCTTGAAAAGAGTCAATCTGAACATACCTCCTGTCTGTAGGTGCTGAGAACAATTCTTTCGATGAGAAGGATGGGCGATAGTGTTCCTTATGCTGATAGTCAGGATCCTGCAATAGAAATTATCTTCATTGAACTGATTTAAACAGCACAATGCAGAAAAAATATTAAATTTGATTATTCAGTCTTTGCCTGCTTCTTCACAATACCTCCTTTCCATGAGGTAACACATTTATTCTCAAAGTGAGGAGAAACCAACAAGCTTCTTTCTTAACTCTTGAACCAACCGGGAACATCTCCACTGAAACTATGACCATGGAGAGGGAAAAACCCGAGTGCTAGAGGGACGCCTTTTTATGCTAAGCTTTGTATTAACTGGGTTCCGGTGTGAGCTATGGTACTTTAGTATGCAAATGAACTCACAAAGGTGACAAACATTAATTATAATGATGCATCTACCACTAGGATGGACCTTTGATCCAATAGCAAATAAGATTTGATAGAAGTTCTGCTAGAATCCAGGCTCAAGAAAACTTAAAGAAAAAAAAAAAGGAGATATCTTGTGATCTTGATTTCTTCGTTTCTTTATATGATAAAATAAATCCTAGGGTCAGTAGAGAAATGACTCTAATTATTGCCTCAGTCATCTTAGGAAAATATGACAAGGGCTTCTAATCCTAGCTTTCCCTCACAAAACAAATTCTTACTTTCTAAATTATCTTTTATTCACAGAATATAACTCAGTTTTCTTAATTTCTGTCTGGTAAGGAAGCCAAATAACTCATCTTCAAGATCCTTTTAGATTGAGGTATAATGATCAAAACCGGGTGTTCCTGAAGTTCAATTGCATTAGTCCAAAGACAAGTAACTAGGGTTCCCAGATTTAACAAATAACATAAAAATACAGAACACCCAGGTGAATTTGAATGTCAGATAAACAACAAATATATTTTTAGCACAATTATGTCCCAAATATAAGTATGTCCCAAATAGTACATGGAATATATGTATACTAAAGATGTCTTTGTTGGTTATCTGAAATTCAAATTTATCTGGGCATCCTGTATTATTTCTGACAATCCTAGAACAACTGTAATTCAAACTGCTTCTTGGTGGACAAGTAGTGGGGGGAAAGTTTGGTGATTATGTTGTGCCTAATCCTGGAAGGTAAAAGTTCTCAAAAGCTTTGAAACAGACCGAAATGCCTTTAACCCTCAGTTCTCTATGAAGTGTGCGAGTGAGCTATTTAAATATTGCATGGGCCTGCAATGAGAGGCTATTAAAATTAATGATAGTCCAGTTATACAAAATAAACTGCAACATCCTTGATTTTTCCAATTTCCTTCAATTGTTTGTGTATATATCTTACTGGTTAGTGTAACTAATTTATAATACCTATAATATATGTATAAATGAATTAACTGAACAAAAATTGTTTGGGTGCTTTCAGTTCCACTCTTGGCCATTCCCATGATTTATCAGGTATAGCTCAGCAACTAAATAATGAGACAGCACTTTGTCTTCAGCTTTGGAGCATTTTCTCTACCAAATAAATCAGTTTAAAACTCATCTTGACACTCTCTCACCCCATCATTTCAATGTGGGGGAAAAAAAGAAAAGAAAAGAAAGAGATTCAAACTGACTAATCCAATTGCTTTCTCAAGATACAGGCTCCTTAAGTGTTGCCTTAGACTACGTCTTACCTCTTGAACTCACAGCAGGGAAATTAAGGCAGAAAAACCTAACAGTTCAAATTGCTGCAGCTTCAAGACTTGGTAAAATTTAATCTCTGAGGTTCCCTAAGGCAAATAAGGTTGAACAAAATAACCAAGAGTTATATGCTGAAGAATGGTTTATTTCTAAAGGCTGAAAATGGCCCAAACACCAAACGTTTAGGAATGAAGAAGCTACCGAATTTAAGGTTATCCTATTAAGTTACCAAAGCACAATGACATAGATAGGTAATTAATCAATGAGATGTAAGTTGAGGGCAATGTAAAAACAAACAAACAAAAAACTTAGAAAATTGGGTGTAAGGATGACTTTAACCAACCCCAAGGATAGCAGGGTGCACATAACACCTTATCTACCTTAGAGTTACAGTCATTACACAGTGGATCGGGAACTGGATCTATTTGTTAATAGTATTGATTGCCTTGAGCAAACCAAAAAGGAATTAGTTTCCTCTAAGTAGTCTCCTGAATGTTCAGCCCAGGAAGCCTTACCATGAAGTGAAAAGTCCCTCAGTATAATCCCCTGAGCAGGCCCTAGAAGGTCTAAAACCTGGCCTATCCTTCAGAAGGCCTTGGTTCCTCACATGTTAATTTTCATACCGGGGAAATTCCATTGCTAGGGCATTTCAAATAATTAAATGGGGACCAAGATACAAATATATGAGGAAAATGAAGATTCTCAAATTAGCGTTCATATTCAAGGATTACTTGGGGAAACTTGTTATAAATGCAGGTTACCAGTCTCTACCACAGAGATTCTAATATAGTAGGTCTAAATTTTTCTGAGTTTTATTTATTTTTACAATGCATATAATATTTATCAATCATGTACTATTGGCAATGTAATTCGCTAAGCAATGAAAGTTCAGAAATACAAATTATACTATTCCCTCTTAAAAGTCTACCATCATTTGAGCATTCTATTTCTCAGAACAGACCTATGGGGAGATGTATTAATCCTGCTTTGGAGAAGAGAAAGTGAGGTCCAAAAAGACCACAGAATATACTCAAAGACACATAGCTAGTATGTACAGAAGTCAAGTGCAAACACAGGTTAAGTTCATGGATTCATCCATTTATTATTGCTCTCACCTCTATTCTGACTACTTTTCTCCTAGACCTCTCCACTCTCATCCTGGGCTACTTGTGGTCCTCTAACCCTCCTAGATACGCATCTGCCCCAGGGCCTTTGCGCTTTCTCTTCTCTCTGTATCAGGTATCACCTTTCCAGTGAGACCTTCCATAACCATATTATTAAAAACTTACAACCCTCCCCTCCCCAGAACACACTGTTCTCTTTCTCTTGTCTTCCCTATGCTTCCAAAGCGTGAAGGTGAATGGATAAAGTGAAGACACTCCATCTTACAAATCTTATGTGTTGCACATTAAACACGGTAAGTGATTTACATGTGTGTATACATTTTATCATATCTTGCCTGTCTTTTCTGCTAACATGGTGGCTCTCACTCCTTAGCACTATCAGAATCAACAGGAGGACTTGTTAAAACACAGATTCCTTATTTTTGCCCCCGAAGTTTGATTGAAGTGATGTTAATGGCACGGATCAGCAGACCATTTTGAAAAACCTTGCCCTTCAGCACTTGTTCGCATCTGGGATGATTTTTGCCCCCCAGGGAGCAGTTCAAATATCTGGAGACATTTTTTTATTGTCATGACTAGGGTTAGGGAGCTACTTGGCATCTCCGTGAGTAGAGGCCAGAGATACTGCTAAAGATCTTACATTGCACTGGACTGCCACCCAGAACAAAGAATTATCCAGCCCCAACTGTCAATAGTGTCAAGGCTGAAAAACCCTGCCCTAGAAGAAGGCTTCTTAAACACTATTATGCATCAACACCTAGAGGGCTCGTTAATATTTGTATTGTCAGACTGCACTCTCAAAGTTTCTGATTTGTTAGGCAGGTAGATTGCGGGTCCTGGAAATTTACATTTCTACTAAGTAAGAAAAGGAGATGCTATTGGCCTAGGGCCCCCACTTGGAGAACAATTAAGTAAAACTCCATAAAGCAGGGACCTTTGTCTCTTTTTGCCACTATTTCCCTAGCAAGAGAGCATGGCATAGTATATAGTCCCTGAAGGTTCTAATTGTTTAACAACAGATCCTGCTCCCTGTTCCCCACAGGTGATTCTGATACCAATGATCCTTGCATGACACATTGAGAAAAAATGTTATTGTTTTTGTTTGTTTGTTGTTGATTTGGCAGCAACTTTGAGACCCCTTCTATTCCTGTTGACTTCTCAGCTCATTTACCACCAACCAAAGAAGTCTGATGAGGGTTCATGCATTAGCCCCTATCTGCTAAGGATGATGGGTGGGGATGCTCAGATTACATTTCCACAGTTAGGTCCCTACAAAAGAAGCTGTCAAATGAAAGGCTCTGTAATTTTCTATTTATTTATGGTGGGACTACATTGTCCTACAAATACCTATCAAGCAATTACCATTTTCAAAATGTAAGGCCAGAGAATTCTC
>NW_017731595.1:300077-312384 GCF_001890085.2 Hipposideros armiger
TGTTTTCATAACCACATCTATGGCAATTCTCTCTCTTCATGACAGTATCTTCCAGGTGCTGCCAATTACCTCTCCTTACATCATTTTCTGGGGGAATATTAAATTCAGTTCTTCCTTTTATCCTGTGCCCAAGGCCAACAATGAAGCAGTTGATCTCCATAATTCAAACATGTCTGATATCTTAGATTCAATTGCCCTGTTTAAGAAAGGCATTTAATGAAGAACTGGTGACTGAGAAGTTTAATGGCTAAAGTGAAGATACTCCATCTTACAAATCTCATTTTACTCAAGTGGAATCATCAGCCAGTATTATTGATTTAGATTTACTGACTGGACTTTCTATTGTTTTCAGATGTTGTAGCTGGTGCCTTCAGGCTATTAGTTTCAGAGCTGTCCGGAAAAACCCAAGCCTTCCCTACTGAACTGGGACCGCTGAAGCATTCATGCTAGGGCGGAGCACCCAACACAGCTCAGAAAGTGAAAAAGTATTTCATTGATTGTCTTCATCTTACAACTAAGAGGATCTACAGAGAAATAATCAAACTCTTAAAAAATGAACACTGTTTACTCTTTAAAAAAAACATATTGCTGAGTTATAATTTACATACTCTGAAATTCACCTATTTAAGTGTACAATGCAATGATTTTTGGTAAACTTACAGAATGTGGAGCTATCACCACTAATTTCAGAACATTTCCATCATCCCAAAGAGAAACCTCGAGATCATTTACAGCAACCAACTACCAGCCCCAGTCAACACTAATCTACTCATTGTCTTTATAGATTTGCCTTATATAGAAATTCCATATAAAAGGAGCCATAGAAATATGTGGTCTTTTGTGCCTGGTTTCTTTCACTTAGCATATTGCTTTTGAGGTTCATTCATGCTGTGGCGTACATCAGTACTTCACTCCTTTTTATTGAAAAACAGTATTCATTGTATAGCTATATTACAATTTGTTTATCCATTCACTAGTTCATTGTCATTTGTTTTGTTTTGGCAATTATAAATAATGCTGCTATGAACATTTGTCTACAAGCCTTTATGTGGACATATTTTCATTTCCCTTGGGTAGATTCCCAGAAGTAGACTTTCCAAGTCATGCGGTAAACCTATGTTTAACATTCTAAGAAAATGTCAAACTGTTTCAAAGGGGTTGTACCCTATTACAATTCCACCAGCAATGTATGAGGGTTCCAGTTTCTCCACAACCTCTCCCATGCATGTTATTGCTATCTTTTCTACTATACATGGTTCACTCTAAATGTTAAAAATAAGAGTGATTTCAAATTTGTACCACAAATATAAAAGGACAGCTAATATTTATTGAGGGCTTAGTCTGGGTAAGGCTCTCTGAGTATATTTCTGTTAAGCCATCATTAACACAATGAGATATCATTTGCAGTTTACAAATAAAGAAATAAAGTTCAGAAAAGTTAAACATTGGCCCCGGAATCCCAGCATGCAGGTGACAGTACCTGAATTCAACACCATATGTGTGTGACACAAAACTTAAATACAAGAGTTATTCATACAGAAATCAAGACATATTTGAAATATAAGCGTGGGCTTAATCTCATTAATAGTCATAGCCATGACACATCTGTTAATGTCATTAAAAAGAGGAATCAACAAACAATAAATTCAGCTGTTTTGAATAACTACAGATTTCTCTTTGAAGAAAGTATGTATTTTTCTTTGAAGTTCTAGAGAATAATTCACCTTGAAATTTTCTCTTCAGATGACAACTCCCACAGTTGTAGTTTTGATTCAGGATTAACTAGCAAGATATTTATGACAATCAAAACTCAAATGAAACATACTTCATAGCAATGAAATTGCTGAATGGTTTTTATTAACTGTACTGAATCATTTGCTACTATCTAAAGCTGTGAATTCTGACAACTGCTGTTCATGTCTGAATGCTCAAAAAACATTTATTGCCAGTCTCTGGCATCCCGTCTGTGATCGAAGAGTATTGATGTTTTATGTAGCTCATATTCTGTTACAAATAGGCAGTTGGCAGAATGGCAGTGGCCAGTGTCATTGGATGGAACTGTTCCAGCTCAAAATCTGTAAGTCAGTCTTCTCTTGCCACACCTGTTGATCTACCCACTTTCCTACTACCAGTCATGACTCTATCTGGTCTGTCATTGTCATTCAGAAGGGCATCCTGCTCTCTCAAAGTCTCGTTCATTTCTGCTTTAGAGATGCTCTGAACATTGACTAGAAATGTTCTGCTTTCCAGAATGGGTACCTTTATTCCCTTTGGATTCAATATTTACCTGTTTGACCCAGATGGTTTGCTGATAAATACTTGTTTCCCTGTTTTATTTCAGACTATACACATTGTTGCTACTCAAAGTATGATCCACAGACTGGCAACTCTAGGATTCTGTAGGAACTTGTAAAAAAAAAATGCAGAATTTCATGCCTCTTCCCTGACCTGCTGATCAGAAACTGTGCTAGATTGTTAACTTTAGATAGCATGGACTCCCAGGTCTAGCGCCCAGACCCAGAACCTTACATGACCCAGCTGGAAATCTGCGCTGACCAGGAATAACAGCAGGGGACGTTTATCATTCAGAAAGCACTTACTTTTTTTCTGTATAGGTTCCTTCTCTCCAAACATACCAAAGCCACTCTCTTACAGAACAACAAAAATCTCTTGACCTTGTTACCCTTGTGAGGAAGAGTGTGCTATTGTTCACATTTATCTGCTTCCTCTCTCTGTAGGAGCTTTAAACAGCCCCATCCTGTTAAACTGAGATTTGCTTATACGACTTGCTTTGTCCAATGAAATGTAAGAAGCAAAGGTAACATTTTTAAGCCGAAGCTTTAAGAGTCAGTTGATGCCTTGTGAACTCATGTTTCTCCCCACCCCACACACACACACAGACACACTCTATCACATGACTGGCAATGGTCCAGATGGAAGAGGCTCTGTCAACTTGAGTCTAGAGAGAAGACAACATAGAGCAGAACCAAACGTGACCTATGGAGGGAAGTAGATTTGCTGTTGAAAGCCACAGAGATTTGAAGTCCATTTGTTATAGCATGCATTAGTAAAAGCTGACTGGTAAACCTTGAATCACTATTGTTTTTCTCTTTTTCAATGAAAGAAAAAATAGGAAGAAACATACCTAGAGAGAGGAATCTTATTTAGAGGTGCACTTACATCTGAATTCTCTATTAGGTTGTCCCTTTCTCCTCTACCAACTCTACCAATATTTTAAAAATTCTTCTTCTTCTATTTTTTCGGATTCTTTCCAGTCTACATTATATATTTTTTAATTTCTTCACAGTGGGGATCAGCAAATTTTATTCTGTAAATGTCCAGATAGTAAACATTTTGGGTGTTGTAGGCCATATGGTCTCTCACAGCTACTCAGCACTACCTGGTAACATGAAAGCATCCTTAGAAACTACATAAATAAATGGGTGTGGTTATGTTCCAGTAAAACTTTGCTGGTCCAAGATTCAAAATTTAGGGGTTATTCTTACCTTATCCCACACTCTAATTCCCCTAAACTAAACCAGGGATTAAGGACTCACAAAATCACAGAAATTTCACCTGAAGGGATAATAGACATCTCTCAACCCTATAATGTTACAGTTAAAGAAATTGAGGGAAAAATGTACTAATATCTTCCATTTACTTTGAAATGCATCAAACAAATAAGATGGATTGATGAATAGGTAAAGGGATGGATAAATAGCTATGTAATAAAGCAAAGATGGGGAAATGTTAATTGTAAAATATGGATAGTGACTATGTGGATATCCACCTTAAAATTCTTTTAATCTTTTTGTATATTTGAAAGTTTCATAATAAAATGTTGTAGGGAGGGTAAGGTATGCCAAAACTAAAGTCTATATGTCTTAATCAATTGATTTCTGAGGTGCAATTTTACTTTCTAAATATCCCATGGAAATTTATTAAGCAAGTTTGAAAAACTGATCTAAGTATGGACTCGAACACCAGCTCAAATACTTATATGTTCATTCAATAAATACTTTTTGAACCCCTACTATATTCTAAGCACTTTGGTTTAAAAAAAAGGAAAAAAAAAAAAAGCTATGGAACTTGCAGTCTAACAGGAGACAAAAACTAGCCAATCCTTGGTGGTTTTGAAATTCTCTAACACCTATTGTCTGTATTATCTATTAGACACTTAATATACACCACGTTGTGTTTGAGCCTCATTTTTCACGGAGATTACAAGCTCCTTGAAACACAGGGATCCATGCACTGGTCTTAGTATCACATACATTATACCCACTAAAAGGCTGCTGCCATGTTTGTTCAAATGAGAGCTCTGGATACAGGTATATAAGGTATGGCCCAAGAGATGATGTACTTTCATTTATATAAAAAGCAGACCTCTACCAACATGCTTCCAGCAGTTGTTCAAAAGCGAATATAATATTATATACCAACGATACTTAAAAAAAAAAAAAGGTTGGGTTATTTAATTAACCATATTATGTCAATCTTTCTTTCTTTCTGAATTCCTAATTGGGGAATTGCCCCACCCTGGAAAATTTTTTATAAACCCCAAAATCAATTCTTGGGGCACTTTCAAGGACAATTGTGAATATGTGCAACGCTGTGAAAAACTGGAGGCCCCCTATGCACGCATTAGCTGAGGTCAAACTAGGTGACACTCTGCCTTCTTGCTTCAGCTCTCAGACCATAAGCAAATGTCCCTTTCATGGTCTTTATGGTGCCCCAATTTTCACATTTTTTTGTGCTTTTTGCCGATTTCACTGTTTAAAATGGTTCCCAAGCATAGTGCTAAAGTGCTATCTATTGGTCTTACGTGCAAAAAGGCTGTAATGTTCCTTACAGAGAAAATACATGTGTTAGATAAGCTTCATTCAGGCATGAGTTATAGTGCTAGTGGCCATGAGTTCAATGCTAATGAATCAACAATATATATTAGATAAGGCATCTTTGAACAGAAACAATCATAAAACAAGGTTAAATATTGATCAGTTGATGAAAACGCTGTGACCAGAAGACCAGGACCCTAACCCTGTGTTTCCCCTAAGGGCCATTGTTCAGTATTTACTAATTCAGGGTTTGAGGCATCTTTATAGACCATAACTACTGTGAATAATGAGAATTAACTGTGCATCAAAACAACTTTATACATTATCAGAAATTCCTACGACCAGCAGCTTCTTGAGAGCCGTCACTAAGCTCTGTCACAGGCGCCACTACTCTCACTTTGTCCATGAACAGATAAGGCAGGTAGCCAGGAAGACTGACTAGGGAGGGTATAAGCCGAATGAATTAGATGTCACAGGGCAACGAAGCTCAGTGTATGCCTGCCAAGAGTGGACAGTAAGATCGCATCATCAACATCAAATAAATTATGTTTTGTGTTTAGGATGGACACAAAGGGTAGACCAGTGCACCTAGATACAAAAACACAATTTATTCTGATCATAAAGTTCACACTGAAGCCTGATTTTTTTTTTTTTTTTTTTACGTAACTCTCTAGGACACCCTGAAGTAAAAGATAATCAATCATGGAAACAGATGGGATATAGAATATGCTGCTGTGTTGCAATTAGTAAAGAGGGATATGGATAAAGCAAAACTCATTCTGCTGAAAAGCAGAAACACTGCAAACAGCAAAAAACCCTGTGGTCGACCACAGCTGTAAACCGAAGGACAAATGTACCACTTGTGAGGCAGAGACAAAACTAAAAATGACAGAAATGCTAGCCATGGTCATTTTTAGATGCTGAGTCCAAGCAAGGAAAAACATTAAGTGGTTGTCAGAAAAGTCATGACGCATTTTTGCAACGGAAAACATAGAAAAAAATACGTCATGACTTTTCAAACAACCTAATAGTGCTCAAACACAAACTGAGAAATCAATATGCTTGAGGATGTTCTAGTCATGGGTGAACAGCACTCACCTTTCCTTGTAACTAATGATTTTTAAAAGAGTTTTTGAGTTTGATGGGTGAAAGATGCATAGCCCAAAAGGTACAAATTTATGGATATTAAATATTAGAAGCCAAAATCTACAATCAGAAAGCCTTATAGATAGCCCAAAAATTCTCTCTGAATTTGTCAGGGCTGAGCAGCCCATCTGCGGTACACATGGCTATGGGGGACCCATTTGCACAGAGGCCAGTTCTGTACCCCAGTGGTGACATACTGCCTTGTTACTCAAAGTGTGGTCCACAGACCAGCAGCAGGATGTCACCTGGGGGCTTGTTGGAAATGCAGCTCCAACCTAGAAGTACTGAATCAGAGCTTGCATTTTAATAAGACGTCCAGGTGATTCACACTGTAAAGCTGGAAGAGCACTAGGCTACAATTAGGGTGACCAACCATCTAGGGCCTGGGCTAAGCACTGAATGTCCTATGCTGTGGGAAAATTCTCAGAATCAAGCAAACCTAGACAGTTGGTCACCTTATTTATCCCAAAACCACAACCAAAGGAAGCTCTCAGTGGGAAGACTCAAAACTCACAGCAACTTAGGGATCACTTCACCCTGAAACAGTTGCCTGGGCTTTATTTTGGAGGCACATTTGGTTTTGTGGGGTCCCCGCATAGGGAAAGTGGAACTAAGGTGGAAGAATTCATATGACAAGTGAAGACGTTAAAGAATACTCTCCCTCCACACCCAATCATTACACTCCAGGACATAACAGCCCGAGGACTCCAGTTTGAAACTGAACAGAAAGAGACTAGGAGGCGTGCTGTGGGAGCCCAGAGCCATTCTGTAGAAATGGTGACATCATCACCAGACCTTTCACAGCCAGAGGCAGCTGCTCTAGTACAGTGGTTCTCAAACTTTAATTCTATCAGAATCACATTCCGGGCTTGTAAACACAGGCTGCTGGGTCCCGCCCTGGGACTAGCTGACTGAGGAGGTCTGGGGAGGACTCTAATATGTTGCGTTTCTAACATGTTCCCACAAGATGCAGATTCTGACTTGCTGGGATCGCCCTTAGTGAATCCCTGTTGTTAAAGGGTCCTGGCCTCTCCGTTCTGGGAGAAATGGCTTCCCTTACCAATGCCCTGTTCTCCAAAAAACAAAACAAAACAAAACCCAAACAATGAAGTAATGCAGTATTTTGCTACTCAAAGTGTGGTCTCACACCAGCAGCATCCAAATCACATGAAATGCAGAATCTCAGGCCCCACTGCAGACTTGCTGACTCAGGCTCCATGTTTTACCGCTAATGATTTACTTGCACAGTAAAGTTTGAGGAGCACTGCATGTAGGGACTGTTAAACCATCTTGTGTGTAAATACAACTGCTTCATCTCTTCTGAGCCTGTATTCTATGCCCCTCTCTTTCTTTTATTTATTTATTTTAATTTTATCCAGAGAAGAAGAAAATCCATCTTCTCATAGCTACGCAGGTACGTACGTTGGTCAAAGGGATAAAACAACTTCCCTTCACCACCAAGGGCAGAAAGCACTACTGCTGGCAGTGAAGGAACACTTGCACTGGCTCAAGGAATATAAGGCCTGCTGCTGTCTCCAGGGAAGCAGCCACTCAGGTGAAGCCACCACAGTCCAAGGAGGACATCTGGACACAGCCAGTGCCTGCAGCCAGCCCTCAGGATTCCTGTCTTTGAGACAGTTCCTGCACCCTCTGAATTGAGGGCAGCGGGTGGCTGTGGCTCCTAGGAAGATTTCACTCCTACCTGTGTAGCTTACTAAAAAGCAGCGTATTCTCTTCCACAAATAGGTAATGCTGCCATCACATATTCTACCTCCAGTTCATTTTTGCCAGGAACAAAAGGCCATGTACCCTGTGATTTCTTCTTTGGATTCCCTGAACTAGATACCAATTCTCCTACAATTAAAAAAAAAAAAGGAATAACTAATATTTACAAAGCACAAGTTATGTTCCAGATATTCTTAAACACTTAACATCCATTATCTTATTTACTCCACACAAGAACACAGGAGATAGCTACTATAATTAGTCCCATTTTATGGATTAGGGAAGCAAGACACAGAGAGGCTAATTAACTTGCCCCAAATCACCCAACAGGCTGATTCCAGAGCCAGCACACAAATAAGAAAGATGTTAAACCATCATTCTTGTCTTATCTTTCTTTCCATCTTCTTTTAATTGTAGTAATGGAAAGGGTGTTGCAGGCTGGAGGGACCCTGTTGCACTGGACAGAATGTGCTTTTTAACCGGTGTGCATCTCAGCTTCTTCCTGTGGTAGCCAGGATAATGAAAAGCTCTCTGCCTCTCACTGAGGTTACATAAGTCTGTGCTTGTATGTGTAAACTGTAAAAGCACAGGATGAAGACAATGATCAAAGGGATGATAATCACCCAAAATAACTCATTAATTCTCACAACATCCTTGTGAAATACAGGAAATTGAGTTTGGATTAATTGTTGGCAACTGTTAAAATGCGGCATGTCAAGATCCTATTCTTGTTCTTCAGATGGGTGCAGGGGGGCTTTCTGCTACAGAAAGTTGGCTCTCAAGAAGGGGAGGAAATGTCAAACCTCTCTGAAGAGTTGCAGAAGAAAGAGTAAAAAGGAACAAGGCAGTTCCTATGTGTACAGCAGCAATGATGAATGGATGGGCACCCAGTTAGCTTGCATTTCCCAGCATCCTCTGCAGTTAAGCATGACCATGTGATTCTGCTTTTGACAATGGAAGGCGTGGAGAAGTCATGCATTCCTCCTCCAGTTTCACCCTATAAATACCTCCCATGCATGACCCTCTGTTTCTTGCCACATTTTACAACTAGATGCCAATACCCAGGGAAACCTAGGAAGCCACACATGGAAGATGGCAGAGCCTTTGTCAGCCTAGGTCCCTGAATAGCTGCATAGGCCTACTGCTCCTCTCCAGCCCAGGTATGCCATCATTCCACTGTTACCTATATATTACATAATATTCAATTTTATTAAGCCACTGAGATGTGGGGATTTGCCTGTTAACCACAGCTGGTATTAGCCAAGCTACTATACTGATCAATATCCCCTTTACTCCAAAATCTGCTGTATCCTACATTAAATATGTCACTGAGGTTGTTGCAAATTCCCATGAATAAAGATTCCATCTAGCTTAGAAGGGGAAAATATCCTTACAAGGATTAGGGGAAATTTCACTCTTGTACGTGTGTGAATCTAATTGTTTTCCTCTTAGCTCCCATCTCGGATCAGCCACGCTATGTAAGTGAGAGTTTTGATCATTGGATAGAAGAACATAAGAAAGATTTTGCAGCAAATATGGAGGAGGAGTTTGCTGAACAGGAAAATGTTGACCATTCTGAGTTCACCAGATTTCCAAGACTAAAACCAAGTCAGACAGTAAGTTGGGATGGCTCCAAAGAGAAGTCTCCTGACTTGATAATTTTGTCAAGACTGACCTTGAGGGGAGGAAGAAAGAAGAGTTTTAGAGTGCTCCCTCACTGGGGAGGCAGGTTCCAGACCTCAAGTGTGCAGGCACCTTGGTATGAACTTCACTGAAATAGACTCTGGGTGTAAGTGGATAAAATGAGCTAAATGCATTTATCACAAATTGACAGATCAGGGAAGTGCCATATTTGATCTACCCAAGGTCACGTAGTACACTTCATTTCCCAAACCTTCAAGAGCTTCCAGTTACCTGTTTCTCACAGTGCCTGAGGCAGTGAGCGCTCTCCTCATTTCGTCTTTCTCTGGGTAATATCAGCTCCCACGTTCCCTCCTACTGCAACCATATCCTATGCTACCGTAAGAATAAGCAACTTAAAAATTTGAAACCGATAGAGAAATTCTAAGACATAGCTCAGCTAGTCACACATGTGGAAAAATATGACCCTGATGCACTGCCGTTGTGCCTATTCCTTTGTCCCTTACGAGTAAGAAGGACTATCACCAAAAGAAAACTGTTCCCAACGTACTGTGGCACCAGCCTTGCCCAGCAGGAAAAGAAAGAAGAAAGGCAGCTCCCTGCCCTTTGTTCCAGCTGCACACGTTTGACGGGCTTTCGGAACCTCAGCCGATCTCCTGGCAGGAACAGCAGCGAGCATACTCCTCCCCGTTGGGCATGGGTAATGCCTCCTGGCAAGGACCTCAAGCACATTCATCTCTCTCCAGGCCCTTCTAGGGCTGCTGTGCGTCTGCAGAACAGATGGGCGAGTCTGCTTGTCTGACTGTTGGCTGTTTTATTTCACTCAATAAACATTTATTGAGGCTCTACTTGTGCCAGCCCCTACACGGAGGGATGTGCCATTGATATGTAGGAAGTGTGTGTGCATTGATTTACCCCAAGGTACAGACGCTGAGAGAACACCTTGAGTGTGTCTATTCCCCCCAAACATCACCAAAACAACAGGTGAATGGTGAAACGGATATGGATAACCAGTAACACAATGGATCGACAGTCAGGAGAGAAACGGCATGGTCTATCTCAGAGCTTCTCAAACTTGGCCGTGCATGCAATCACCGGGAGACCTTGTTAAAATGCAGGTTCTAATCCAGCAGGTCTGGGGTTGGAGCCAAGTTTCTGCATTTCCAACCATCTCCCAGGTAATACGCATACAGATGCTGCTCGTCTGAGGACCATGCTTAAAGTAGTAAAATGTTTATCTAATTTTCATGCTGCTCTGATATGTTGGTTTGCTGTTGTGGAGGCATGTAGCAGGTAGATGGCTGATTCAAATCTACATGTTCCCATAAAGGAAATGAGTGTATGGAACTCACTTTATAATGAGCTTATAACATGCCCAATACTTTGCTTATGTAAACTCAACAAATTCTCACAGCTAGGTGCTTTTACATCTCTTTTACAGGTGAGAAAACTTAAATTCAGAGTCATGAACAACCTTGTCTGTAGTCCCACAGCTAGTAAGTAGTAAAAAGGTTAAGATTTGAAATGGAGTCTATCTGTTAAGGTTCATGTTTTACCCACTCCCCTAAGCTGTCTCTTCATACATTTAGCCTGACTCCTGGCTGGAAATAGATGGTTTGAAGTGCCACAGATTTTAAAATGGGTGTTTCCTTCATGTGGGCCTTGAAACCCAATAAAATCTAATATGTGATTTTCTGCTCAGAAGCATTGCTCAGTTAATCCAATTTTTAAAAGCATAGCCATCATTAAAACCTCTAGGTGGATATTGAAAAAGCAACACTGTCAAATTAGCTGATTTTTCCCCTTGTGGCAATGACCAGACAGCAACGAACAGGTATCAGTATCTGATAAGTGATGGATTTTTGCCACATCAGAGCAAAACAATAATAATAAAGGTCAAAGGTGAAATTTCTTCTACTATAAGGAGAAATACTGTGAAAACTGTTTACCAGGAGGCCTTTGGCACAGCCCAGCAGTCTCCGGAGAAAGAACATATGACTATCGCCATGGCAGCCCAGCCAAGTATTCAAAATATATTGGGTTTCATGCTTAAAGAATTATGTGTATTGTTTCCTCTAATCAATTTTACTTCACAAAATAAAGAGTGATCTATCACTCTTAAGTTCTCAGAAAAAAGGAATGTCAGAAACCTTACAAATAAAGTATGTATTAAAGAAAATGGGTATAGAGTGGGTTCTTAACTGAAGACAGGATGTATGGCCCACTTTTTAAGCTCATAGGAAATCATGACCTCGAAAAAGCACCCGTGATTTCTCAAGGGAACCATTACTTAACAAAATCTCCACAATAACAATGAATAACAGCCTGCCAAAGAATATAAATAGAAAAGGATTTAATATATATCCCATAGTCATGAGATTATTGGCCAAGGGAGTCTAGGGCTAATAAGATCACTCCCTCAATCCCCAAATTAAATTCCTCACAAAATAATATTCATATTACTCTTATAAGGAGAGAAGATAATCCTCTATAATCTGCAGCTCAGTTGGCATTTATTTTTCTATAAGGGAAATAAAGAACTCAAAATGATAAAATAATTCCATTTTGAAGTAGTTTTTAATATGCTGATCTAACTATAGCTCTGAATTTATAATGGGATCATTTCCATGTTTTATATATAAATACAATGAATCTCTGATAAAAACGAAAAATGAAAATAACCTGAATTATCTCCATCATTTGCTTATTTCCATAACTGTAGCCAGTCTTGGGCAGTTCTCAATCTTTTCCCTCCCTACTTCATTCTATTACTCTTAGGGATGTAGCTCAATAGAAAATCGAACCAACAAAAATGGAGATTCTTAATGCATCATTAGGCCTTTGGAGCACGAAAATCGACCATATCAATTAAAAACAAGGGTCCGAGCATACATTCTGTCTTCTGATTCTTAAACTAAAAAAGGGGCATTTTTCAATAGTTTTTTTTCATGTATAAG
>NW_017731595.1:316765-332331 GCF_001890085.2 Hipposideros armiger
ATCCCCCCAATTCCCCAATAAAAATCTTAAAAAAAAAAAATTTAAAACACAACCCATAGAATGGGATAAAATATTTGCAAATCATATGTCTGAGAAGGTTTTATATCCAGAAGATATAAATAAGACAATTCAACAGAAAAAAGACAAATAATCAAATTTAAAAATTGTCAAAAATCTTGAGATTTTTTTTCAAAGAAGATATGCAAATGGCCAATAATTACAAAAAAAGGTGGACAATAGTAAGTGTTCATGAGGATGTAGAGAAATTGTAACCCTCATATATTGCTGGTGCTGATACATCCTATAATGTGGATGGACTTTCAAAACATTATGCAAATTTAAAGAAAGAAGACACAAAGAAAGAACTCATACTATATGGTTCAATTTATATGAATATCCCAGTATATGCAAATCCATGGAGACAGAAAATAAATTTGTGGTTTCTAGGGGCTGGTGGTAGTGAGGAATGAATTGGGAGTGATTGCTAATAGGTATGCCTTTTCTTGTCTTTTGGAGGGAGGGTCTTGTAATTAGACTTTATTATTTAAAGAAGTTTTAGGTTCACAGCAAAATTCAGCAAAAGGTACAGAGACTTCCATACACCCTTGCCCTCACATATGCAAAGCTTCTCCTACTACTAAAATTCCCCACCAGAGTGGTACATTTGTAAAACTCATCAGTTTTAACTCATCAGTAAAAGTCACCTACATTGGCACACCATTGTCATCCAAATTCCATACTTTACATAGGTGTTCACTCTTGGTATTGTACATTCTATGGGTTTGGACAAAAGTATAATGACATGTATCCACCAATACAGTATACAGAATAATTTCGCCCTAAAAATCCTTCGTACTCCCTCCCACCCCTTCTAACCTCTGGCAACCACTGGTCTTTCATTATCTCCATAGTTTTGCCTTTTCCAAGATATCATATCATTGGAATCACACAGTCTGTAGCCCTTTCAGATTGGCTTCTTTCATGTAGGAATATGCATTTAGTTTTCCTCCATGTCTTTTCATGGCTTGAGAGTTCATTTCTTATTAGCACAATAATATTCCATTGTCTGAATGAACCACAGTTTATTTATCCATTCATCTACGGAAGGGCATTTAATTACTTCCAAATTTTGGAATTATGAATAAAGCTGCTATAAACATCTGTGTGCAGGTTTTTCATTAGACATAAGTTTTTAACTGGATGAATTTCAAGGAGGATAACTGTTGCATCATATGGTAAGAGTAAGTTTAGTTTTATAAGAACCTGCCACAGTCTTCTAAAGTGGCTGTACTATTTTTCATTCCCACCAGCAATGAATGAGAGTTCCTGTTCCTCCCCATCCTCACCAGCATTTGGTGTCAGTGTTCTGGATTTTGGCCATTCTAACAGGTGTGTAGTGGTATCTCATTGTTGTTTAAATTTGCATTTCCCTGATGACCTATGATGTGGACCATCTTTTGTTATGCTTATTTGCCATCTGTATATCTTCTTTGATGCAATGTCTGTTCGGGTCTTTTTCTCATTTTTAAATTAGATTGTTTGTTTTCTTATCATTGACTTTTAAGAGTTCGTATAGTTTAAGTATCAGACATGTCTTTTGCAAATGTTTTCTTTCAGTCTGTGGCTTGTCTTTTCATTCCCTTGACAGAGTCTTTCTTTCATCGAGCAAAAGTTTTTCAGGGTTGCTTTTTTTGGGTGATGAAAATGTTCTAAAATTAGATAGTGGTGGTGGTTGACATACAGTATGTCACTTCCATGATTAGTTTATAAAACACTGTGGTTTCTGTCTCGGGCTCTCTTTCTTTCTCTATGTGGTAGAAGTAAGCTGGTCTGTCATGAGCAACCCTCTGGAGAGACCCATGTGGTGAGAAACTGAGGCTTCTTGCCAATAGACAGCGGGGAACTGAGGCCAATCTACAACCACTGAAGTAAACTTGGAAATGGACTTTCCAGCCCTGGCTCTCCTGAGATGACCATGGCTTTGGCTGCAACCTGAGCCAGAACTACCTTACTACTCTGGACTTTTGACCCTCAGAAACCATANAGGTTGCTGAGCTGTAGGCTGACTTGGCAGAGTCTTCATAACATTGTTGCCTGTGGAAGCCAGCATTTGGATGCCTGGCATGAGAATATATGCACAACCAGCCCATCTTAGCCAGAGAAGATGTGACAACCCACAAAGGGCAGAAAAATAGTGAGAATTTGCTCCTCTCCGAGTTTTCCCTCTTAGCCCTTAAGACAAGAGGAGAAGGGAGTTATGCCTTGAAAATAGAAGGGAAAAAAGGTAGCCCCAAACCAAATATTGGTTCTCCTAGAATCCCAGGTGCTGCTTTGAGAAGAGAAACAAGCACAGACCATGCCCCCTCCCAAGGCTCCTTAGACCCAAGACTGGCCTGCGATCAGGAAGAGAGAGAACTCTGAACTGTAGATAAAACTAGAAATTTAAACTCGATGAATTTTTAATACATGCAAGTGAATAGCTGAAAGTGACCCAGAAGTTATGGAGTTTGTCTTGTTAAGTGGTCTACCTGGTTAAGGAAGAGAGATTTCACATACGCCAGTGGCTTGAGAATAATATAATTGTTTCATGTTTACACTTTGGTTTGTACAATAAATCAGTTATCATTGGAAAGATTTACTTCTCTTGGCTGCTTCCCGTGATGTGCCTGTCCTCAAGTAACTTCCTCTACCTTAGGTGAGGCTCCACACCAACATTTACTGAAATGGCTGTGGTCTGGCAAGTCCCATCCAAGGCCTCAAGGCCTGAGGACACGTCTTGCCTGACTGTCACATGCCCTGAAATGTTAGAAATATTAGCAAGGCAAGGCACAAAAGAAAAGCTATAGTATAATTGTATGTGGTTAAGCACCATGTACTGGTCTGTTCTGTTCTTTAAAGGAAAAGCACTAGCTTAAAAATATGCATATGATGGTTTCCTCTCCTTATTTTTCATTTGTAATTTCCTTTAAAATATTTGTGTAAATACTTTGTTTTTATTTTGGTTAGGATTTGTGGCTCTGGTTATATGCCCATGGATTTAACACTTGGGGAATTTGTTATGACCATCCATTGGAAGCTGGTTCTGATGATAATCTGAAGCTGGGAGGGTATGGTTTTGTGGACATTGTCATGTTGCCACCATGCACATGGCAGGAGCCCACTGTTGGTTTCCACCGATGTTGGGAATGTTCTGTGTAGTTCCGGCTGGAGATTCCAGCTCAAGTTTTCTCTCTCTTCCTCCTTCCTGTCTGGAGCTCCTTAACCTGCCTTGTAGTCTAATTCTATTCCCAGACATCACTGGCTCTATTTCCCACTTGGACCATGACTGTAAGATAAGATACACCGCACATCCTGTGCTGAAACACAGTGTGATAAATATGATTCATTAAACACAGTGTACATCAATATCAGGTCAGGGGAGAAAATATACAGCATAATGAATAGTCTACAGTTTGAGAATCAAGAAAGTGCAGCCGTCCCATGGAGGGTTTTCAGTGGCATCATCAATCATGGAAGTAAAAGTGGAGTGGTCTGTGGTATTACTAGAATGCCATAAAGACAGGCTGTTTTCCACTTACCTCTCGCTCTGCCACTAATCCTCACCTGCTTTCCTTAATCATGGTAAAAAATCAACCCACTGCCTGTGCGTGTCTCACAATTACCCTTTTCCCCCTATTGATACAACACTTTAGGGCGGCAATTAGTGTCATATTATTTTCTAAGGAAAGCTTTCCAAGAATAATTTAATAGGTTGCCCAAATTTATTCACTGATCAGAGTCTTACTTAGACTTTGGTATCTCAGAAGGGAGTTGAGTTACTAATCTCCCAAAGATTAGATTTTTTGAAAAAAAATGTACAATCTAGTTCATACTACACACTTGAAAAAAATTTTTCCTGATATTTCAAATTATTTTTAGAAGGTTCAGTTTCAGGGATTTATAATGATGGGGAAATGTGGCTCTGTAGAGAAAAATAAGTATTTATGAAGGGTGTACTATATCTCTAATACAATTGACTCATGGAAATTTGTGTGTATATATATTTTTTACTTGCTGAATTTAGCTGGATTGAATAGTTGTTTTGAAACAGCAACTTTGATCTACATGCAATATAAATTAGCACTCTTTTTTCATCTGGAAATGAACAGTACCAAACTTGTTCCAGGAAATACTTACCAAAGGCCTACTATGTGCAATATAACACGCCATGTGCTTTAAGGAGTTCATAAATAAATTATTTTCTCAAAAACTTTAAACATATAAAATAGCATTAAAACAAAAATATTGTGGAAGGAAAAGAAAGACAATGAATAATCCCATCTTCCTAATAACAGCCACCACCTTACTTTAACTTTTAATTCATACCTATGCATATCAGAGTGTAATACAATCTTATGTTCATGGACAGTCAAATTGTAGGCATTCTTCTATGGTACTAAATAATCTTCACTATGGTTTAGTTGTTTAGAGTGCATATTTCCCCATCTACCTTTTTTGCCCAAATTGACATGCTAATACTAAAATTAACATGGAGATGAAAGGGACCCAGAATAGTCAACATAATCGCAAACAAGAAGGAGTGAAGGGAGTGTTTCAAAACTTACTACAAAGCTACAATAATCAACAGCTATGTAGTACTAGTAGAGGACATATAAATTATTGGTTTAGAGTCCAGCAATAAATCTATACATTTATGGTCAATTTATTTTTTAACAAAGTGCCAAGACCATTCAATGGGGAAATAATATTTTTTTCAACAAATGGTACTGGGAAAACTGGATATCCATGTGCAAAAGAATGAGTTAGACCCCTACCATATACCATACACAAAAATTAACTTCAAATGGAAAAAAGATCTAAACGTAAGTACTAAAACTATAAAACAGTTAGGAAAAAAACACAAAAGTATTTTTTACTTTGGGTTAGGCCATGGTTTCCTAAATGTGATACTAAAGCACAAGTAACAAAGAATAAATAGATAAATTGGACTTCATCAAAACTGAATACTTTTGAGAATCAAAGGACGCTATCAAAAATTTAAAAGACAGGGCCGGCCGAGTGGCGCACTGGTTGAGAGCTGGCTTGGGATGCCANAGCTTTTCTAAAATATCTGGAGGAGAGAAAAAGTGCACACTTGGTACTGCAATTACATATCCCTGGTACCACTCTCTGCCTTTCTCTGTTTCACCCATCTTCTCTGCTATCACACACAATCTTTTCATGCCAACGCGCGTGCACAACGAGCACCCCATCTCCACTAACAGCGCAAGCCTGGAGCCTTACTCAGCCTCCAGGGTTCCGTGTCGGTCCTGGTCCCTCCGCCCGGCGCCAAGCCCCTAGCCCCCACTCCAACTCCTGCTATGTGCAGCATGGCGTTGCCGGCTCCCTAGCCCCAGCCAAGGCTCCCAACTTTTTCTCGTGCTTTCTCCGGCCCCAAATCACGCACATCCCAGAGGTTTGACGCCCTAGTCCTGATCCCTGAACACAGAGGGGAATGGGGCGAGAACCGCTACCCCGGTGGGTATCGGGTCTCGAGGTGCCCAGCACCAGTCTACACAGGACCGCTCTGGACCTGGGCGATGCGAGAAGAGCTTGGGCGGATCCAGCTGGCAGGTGCAACTTGCCAGCTTCTCCTGGGTTCACGCCCTAGGGGATCGCGGGTTTGGCATGATGAGAACAAAGCTGGAGTCCAGGGAGACTGTCAGACAGGAGGCGCTAAGACAATAGCAATAAAGGCAACTTGGGAGGACCGCTGCGCAAAGTTGTCTCCGAGTCCGGATGTCCTGGGATGGCAGCAGGTTCCCGCTGCAGACCCCAAATACCCCAAACCCGGGCCCCGCCACAATAAACGCAAAACCCTGGCTCTGCAACCGTTCCCTGGATGCTATGCAAATACCCTGGGCGCCCAGACGCAGCTTGAGACACAAGGGACGTTCAGGGACTTGGACAGCAGCTGCCCGGCTTGAAAACCCGCCGGATTGCTCTCCTGGCTTTACCTTTCCGCGGGCTGCCTGGGAGTCCGCGGCGCGCCGCCCGCTGGCTGTGCCCTCAGCCCCTGCCGCCGCCGCCAAGAGCAGGCTGCAGGAGCCGCGCTCGCTGAGCCCCGCCCCCGGGCACCAGGCCCCGCCCCCAGGCGCCAGACCCCGCCTCTCCACGCTAGTAGACCACCTCGCGGAGCCACGCTGGCCCAGGAGGGTTTGCTGCTCCCGCTGCTGCTGCCACCACTGTTGTGGCCGCTGCTGCTGATGCATCCCATAGGCCAATTTGCCCCAAATTGTCAAGGATTCCGTTCACCCCACCCCCAGTCCCCCAACAAACAGGATTGGAAATGACCGCTGTAACAGGGCAAGTATGGTCCATATACCTGCAGCATCAGTCACCTGAGAGTTTGCTAGAAATGCAAATTTCTGGGACCCACCCCCAATCAACTGAATGAGAATCTCTGGGGGTGAGACCTGGCATTGAGTATTTTAACAAGCTCGTGGGTAATTTCAAACATATTAAAGTTGGAGAAGCGCGGCTCTTTTCCTGGAGAATGAAAGGGCTAATCAGATGCAATCCTAAAACCCAGGAGCCCACCTGGTCCGAGGGTTTAACTTGGCAGTGTTTGCAAAGCCAAGAGTGTACGTTGTCTGCGCCCTGGATGTCATTCATCTTGCTTTATTGACTGCGAAGCCTTTACAGATAAACAGAGGGGGGAAACACATTTACTTCTGATCTGACAGCTCTAATGAGCTCAAGGAAGAATTATGTAAACATTATTAAGTGTAATAAACACGTGTCGGCATCAGGCAATCTTCTCTGGAGTTGGCAAAAGCCAGCACGAGCCAACGTTTTATTCATAATGTCTTTTTAACTTTATGTTGCCTGTGTAATAGGCCTTTGGCTTTGCTGTTGCCCAGACGGAAAATCATTATCCCCTGTAATGGATGAGCCAGTTCAAAAGGAGAGCCACTGGGATGCTGAGCACTTTCATTCATAAATGCAATGTATCAGAGACAGGGAGAACCATCTCCTGCCAATGTAGTCATTTTAATTATCCAACTGTTGTCCAGGCTTCTTGCTTCGACTTCCTAAGGCACCACTTGGCTCAAACTAAAAACCAAATGGAAATCAGCCATTCAGTCACCTTACCATTTTATTTGTTTGTTTGTTTTTTACTCTACTTTCNAAAAAAAAAAGAAAAGGAGAAAGGAAGGTTACAAAAAGGCTGAGTCTACAGCCTGATGTAATCCAAAGGTAAAAGCCAGGATCAGTATCATAAGACTAACAGAATTTAAAGTACATTTCCAATTGAACCAATTCTTCTTGCATTCCTGTGCTTTTTTTGTGAAAATTGAAGCTTAGATTTGTCTTGATCTTTGAGTTCCAGTGACATCACTGAGAAATTACTTGAGTCTTGTTTACATGGTTACATGTGCGTCATTGCTATCCTGTCGAAGTAAAACCTTATAACTCACAAATAAAGTGACTACAAAGTGAAGTGTACTCGAGGATGTCCATTTTGCTGAGAATGCTGGCCTCCTAGCAAAAGAGAGAAAGACTGGAATAACAAGCATTTCTAGAATTGACACTGATGACACATGTTACTCCAATTATTTTGATTTCATTTGCTACTATTTGTCAAAAAAAAATCTGTATATCAACATTTAACACTGTCAATACTGTCTGTTAATTATATTTCTAGATTAGCATTTTGATTGTACTCTGTTGGCCAAGAGAAAAATTAGACCATTTAAGATTATGGTTACTTAAACTTTCTTCAGTGGTAGAACTTTACCTGATTTAATTTCCTAAAATTAAATGCAGCCATATTATTCCAAATTTGGCAAAATTTGATAATCTCAAATTCCATAATCTGTTGTTTTGGTGTGGAAGCCAGCCAAGCATATTTCCTTGCCCATAAAGGAATTCCTCCTTGAAAAGTATCCAACCTCTTAGTACTAAGTTAGTGGGATACCTTGCAAGGTAGACACCCTTTATTGACATCCAAATTCCTAGTACTAAATTGTAGGAAATGTATTTAACATAATACGTAAAATGCAGCAAGTCAGTTTGACTTTAAATAAGGATTTACACACAAGTCCATCATATATGGGCAAAAATAATAGGTGAGAGGTGACATTGACCTGGGCTCTGGGGGATTGCCATGGAAATGGACAGAGGCAGATAGATATAAGCAGGGATACTAGTAAAAAATATTTATCAGCTGGTACGGTCAAAGCACTGGCTAATCAGGACAGATACAGATTATACACCACCAACACTAGTAGGCCTACCTATGTGTATCAGGCAAACACCCACCCAGAACACAAAGTACATGATGAAGATCTAAGACATATGCTGTCCGTAAAGAGGTAAAGTTTCTGGATTGTATGATTGGATGTACAGTGGTGCTTTTACTAAAATGAGAAAGACTGAAGGAAGAATAAATTTACTGTGTTGATGCTAGTGGTAATATAGACTTTAATTTCTGATGTAAGAAGTTGTAAACACTTGTGAAATATCCAAGGGGAGAAGCAAAGCAGACAGTTGAGTGGATGTTTCTGGAGCTCAGAGGCCAGGTATGGACTAGAGACATAAATTGTTTCAGCATATAGATAAGATATAAAATCATGAGAATGGAAGAAATTACTTCAAGAGAGGGGTGTGGAGAGGAGATACAAGAGGGCCCAGGTTGAAGCCCCAAGGTTGAAAAGATCCAAACTTTATTTAGAGATGGAATACTGAAGAAGGAGCCAGGTGAGAAATAGTAAAGCAAAATGAAGAAAACTGAAGACGCATGTGTTACAAAAGCCACCCAAGTCACTGATGCTAAGATAACTTATAAAGGAAAAAGGGGCTGGTTAACTCTTTCAAATGCTCCAAGAAGCTGAGTAAGAATTCAGCTGACTGGATCTTACCACATAATGGTTACTGCTGATCTCAACAGAAGTTGTTTCCACAGGTGATGATGAAGCCAGAAGCGACGTTGGAGTAGGATTGATAGTAACGAGAGAGGAAGTAGAGATAGTATATATACAGACAAGGCTCACCAGAAATGTGACAATGACATGGATCAAAGAAATGAAGAAAGGGATGCTGAGAAATATGGGATCCAGAGTTGGTTTTGAAGATGGGAAAATATCAAAATATGTTTACATGTAATCTTTGCAACTGTGATTCAGGGATGTTACTTTCCCCCATTTAACAGATGAGAAAAATGAGGCTTAGAGAAGTGACAAAACATGATCCAAACCTCAGAGCTAGTAAGAAGGCAGAGCTGAAATTTGAGCTCAGTCTATTTCATTTCAAAGCCCTAAGATAGATTGCCATTTATAACATTTTATTGCATTTATTTATCCACATAACTGTGTCCCTCACTTTCTAAGTACAGAGACTGAGTCTAACTCATCCTCAAATCCCCAGTGCTCAGTATAATATCTGGTAGTTAATAATGGACACTTAATAAGTATGTTGCAGAAATGAATAAATCAATGAATAAACCAAAAGTCAGATTCTAACCTTTAAAACAAAGAAAAATACAGAACTTCCTATAGAACAATGGTACAAAGAACAGTAGAAGTACAGAAAAATTGGACAGCCTTTGTAGTATTTGGAATATAAAAGTGAGAACATAGAGAATAATGACTTTGGGTAAGGCTGAAAATAATAGTTAAATCTGTATTCAAAATGTACTTTGTTCACACCATTGCATTTCCCAAGTTTGTACCCAGCAAAACTGTAAGAACTTGCCCTAATCTTACACAATCACCAGTCTCCATGATAATGAACAACTCACTTGTCACTTATTTTTTTCCTCCTGCATTTCAAATACATACAAGGTCCTATTCCCACATGGAATCCATTCTCAGGTGATACTGATTTCATTGTGCTGTTCCACATGAGACCAGTGCATTTGTATGGAAAAGAAAAGGTGCATTCAATCATTGTGATATTTTGTGTGCCTGGCAAGAATAAAGGAATTTTTTAAAACATTCATGTGATTGACTGATTCCTTCCAACCACTACATGTTCTGCTCAGCCCTTTTACTGGCATATTATTTCAGAGCTCTTTTAATACAAGTATTAATCGTTCTGTTAATCATATGAGTAAGGCAGTTTTAGAAAAGGTTCCAAGGTTAAAAAAAATGCACAATAGTTTTAAAATGTGTGAACTCTGATGTTTATTTATCTTAAAATGTTAATAACTTAAGTATCTGCTGAAAGAATTTTGCTTTGATCTTCCTCCAATAAACTCAATTTCAGAAAATTTACCCTTTGAAAGTTTGACTAGAAAAAGAGTTTTTCAGGCTAGCAAAATTGCTTCGTGATGTATGTAGAGTATATTGGTTTGGTTTGGTTAAGATTAGAAAAAAGTTTAGGGTCTGCCCATTGACTACATATATATTGTTAAAAACTACTTGAACCAAGCTAAATAAAATAAGGATGTCTAGGTAGGTTGAATTTGTATTCTGATTATTTCCAGATGGCTTCTAACACCACAAAGTTTTTAAAAAATCTTTTTCCGGCTTAATGTAAGGATTACCTACCTACTAATTCTCTCCCAGTATATCTATAAGCATCAAGTATTTTTTTTCCTAAAGGGGAGATACTATACAATTTAGCTATTCATTTATGCAAATGATAGTAAACAGAATTATAAAGACAGATAATAAACAGCAAATGAGGTTATTTTGTTTCACGCTTTATGTTGTCAGAGTTCTGAGCATGGTTTAGTGTTTTCTATTCATGACTTTATATTACCAAATTACTCCCTCATGGTGTCTCAGATGTGCTTTTGTCTGCAAATGAGAAGGAATAAAATACCAGAACATTAACGTTAAATTACAATCGTTAATGGCGTAAATACGAAAATAATTACTGCATCATACCATCAATTGTTATGTGTTCATTACTGAAGTTCTTGTAAAGCCTTCATTTTCTTGTGACAATTATTTTTCCCCTTTTATTTTTGTCTGGCTATTTTATAGCCCTGACAGTACTTTAGCAACATTCAGCATTTACACAAGCCATTTAATCCTGCTCAAAGCTTCATTTAAACTTCATTTTAGCTGCATTTTATTTGTGTATATATGCCTTTTACTTCTTTCTGACAATCTAAAGGTACCTCCCGAGGAGGTGCTGGAAAGATGCATCAAAGGAGATTATCTAAAACCAGCAATAAACTTCAGCAAAGGTTTCAGACTCACTTTAACATTGCGTGCTAAAATACCTTTATCAATCAAACTTATGGCACCCCCATCCTCTAAAATTTTAGCTTCAGAGTTCCCCCATCAACATCTCTTTAAAATTCACTTATAATTTTAAAGTCAATCAGGCAAGNGCCTTATTTTACTGGTGGAAAAATCTTAAGAAAGACAAGACAATATATTTACTCCATACAAGACTGTTTAAACTAGACTCATCTCTGAGATCAGTACCATTTTCAGCATAGGAGACAGGGGAACAGATAACCACATAATTCAGTGTTTAACACCAGGAAGGTATGGGATCTACATTTAAACCTCCCAAGTCTATGCTAAAAATTTCTCCATAAAATATATTGCTACCTGAAATTATAATTTTGTCTACTTTATTGTAATATGTCTCCTAATAGAATGTCAGCCACAGGGGCCAGGGATTGACTTCTTGTTCATTGATGAATATCCAGCCTTTAGATTTGTGTCTGATACAAAGTAGAGTTTCAATAAATATTTTCTAATTAAAGAACTAAATGATAAAAACTTGAGGTCAGCAACCAGCAGTTCTGATATACTGCTTTTATCTTCATTCATCCACTCACCAAATTGTTCCTATGCCTTTTGTTTCTAACCTTAATTTCCCCAGTGTCTTCATTAAAACAGTAAGTCTTCCCCTTTTTATTTATTCAACAAACACTATTGAACCACCTTGGATATTCCTTGGTTCACTCAAGAGTAATTCATTCATTCACTTATTCATTCATTCAACACAGGAGGCCAGTAAATGGGATCAGAAAGGTGACAGGGGACCAGATCATAAAGAGCCTCATAGGCCACTGTAAGGTCTTTGGCTTTTAGTAAGAGTGAGAGGTGGGAAGCCATTGGAGGACTCTGACACAATCAGTGTCATCTCCTGGTTAACATTTGAATAAGACCAATCTAGCTACTCTGTGAAGCAGTAGTGGAAACAAGGAGATAGTCAGGAAGCTGTTGGAATACTCCTGTTTTTTGACTTCCCATGCTCTCATGTAATTCAAACTGGGTTCTGGAATGAACTTTGTTAGGGCACAGGGTTAATTTTGGAAACCCTGGTAAGACATTCAGCGCCAAATGCCAACTGTTGTCTCTTTTTGACTCAATCCCTCCCCATGCATAGGATCATAGTACATTGGTGCTTCAAAAAGTCAGACATCACCTGGTTACAATTGCCTCATTTTAAGAAATAGGGGTTTCCGTTTTGTGCATTTTTCTTGGTCAAGGCTCATTTCAACTAAACGATGCTATTTTATTTCTCCTCTGCTCAAACCCACTGTTCTATACCATTCACTCTCACAAAAGACAATCTATAGCATGTTTATCCAAAAAATTTAAAAGCCCATTGCCTTGAGAGAGAAAGAAAAGCATTTGCCAGAAGGCCCTTAAGTCTCTTCCAAAGCCTATGATGCTTGGAACATCCCACACTGAAAATCCCACTAGTTTTCAGGCTTCCCCAGTAACCACATTGGAGAGACAGACTATGATAAGCTGCCATTACCACACTTTCTCANTGAAGTAAACTTGGAAATGGACTTTCCAGCCCTGGCTCTCCTGAGATGACCATGGCTTTGGCTGCAACCTGAGCCAGAACTACCTTACTACTCTGGACTTTTGACCCTCAGAAACCATATAAGATAATAAATATTTGTTGTTTTTAACTGCTAGGTTTTGGAGTAATTGATAAATAACAACTGCCATTTATTAAATTAAGTTTCACCATTTTGTATATACTCATTATTAAGTGACTTTAAAATGCCAGTAAATTTTAATTTCAAATCCAGATAGACATTTAAGGAAGATCTTTAAAATCCAAAACAATCCCTGAAATTCAGTATTTTTCTAACATAAAGAACAATGAGAATATATAGAATCTTGGAGATTTTATTATTTGTTATATATAATTATTTGTTATATCTATTCTATCTGTATTGGAGATAGCTCACAACAAAATACATACAGATAAATGGATATATAATTATTATAATAGAAATGCAATATTGAAACTATGACAAAGCAGAGAAAGCTAACACTGTTATAGTTATTCATCTACAAAGTCAATGTGGAGCTTTCTGACAGGGCAAAGAGGGAAACTTTCCCATTATCTGAAAGAAACACAAATATTTTAAGTGATACACATGTTTTCCTGGTAACAGGCTCTAGAAGAACTGCTGTAGAAAAATATAAAAGATGAGCCTAGAGCATCAGGTGACACAAGAAAGTAAGGTAGTGCTACAAAAGACAAAAGCACACAGTGTTGGGGATATATCAAAAGGACACAAAATCCAGCTAAAAGAGATCCCGGTGGCCAAAGTTAGAACAATTTAAACAACAAAATAAATAGTGACTGGATTACAACCAAAAAATTAATATTCAAAATAATATAACCATATGAATATAAATAAATGACTGAATTAATAAATAAATGGAAGAAGAAATAAATCAGCCACGCAGATTTCTAAATAATGTATACAGATACCTCTCCTCAAGAAGGAGGAGCATAAGCACCCACAATAAAGTGTGGGCTATTCGTAGTGACTTCCTTCCAAAGAGTACAGTATGGAAAGGGGTTAAAAAAAGAGTAACTAGACTGTGGAGAACCCTAAGAAATATTACTTTAGACAAGTGATTAAGGTTAACAGCAGCAGACCTAAGTCACATTGACAGTTGGTTCACAAACTGGCCCCCATACAAAGGTCAAGGCGAGACCAGAGAAAAAGATCATTTGATATCGATAGGTGACAATTTTTAATAAGCAAGGGAACTTGCATGTGAGGCTTATCTTGGGTGACCACAAGAGGAATAGATCTCAGCATTTGCCCTCCAGAATCTTCAAGTTTATATAGAGGCCTTAACGGGGTTCAGTCACATATGCCATCCAGATGGACTCAACAACACAACACCTTACTCCCTCAAAGCTATACCCTTGGCAAAGTTCCCACTGTGGAAACGGTGGGCAGAGCTTACAGTCCAAGGACAGGGGAGAAGGTGAGGAGCCACGCATTTTCTGGGGCCAACTTCAGGGTCAGCCAGGAGGTCATGTCCTCTCTATCACCTCTACCAACAGTAGATACCCTTGGTATGATGTGATGAGAGTGACATTTTTCCTGTGTGGCTTTTCTCCCCAAAATTCATAGCCCCAGTCTAATCATGAGAAAAATCTCAGACAAATTCCAATTGAGGGGTATTCTACAAAATACCTGACCAGCACTCCTTAAAACTGTCAAAATTATTAAAAACAAGGGAGGTCTGAGTCACTGTCACAGCCAAGAGGAACTAAAGGAAATGATAACTAAATGTAATGGCATCCTGAAACAGAAAAGATACATTAGGTAAAAACTAAGGAAATCTGAAAAAAGTATGGACCTCAGTCAATAATAATGTATCAACATTGGATCATTAATGGTAACAAATGTACCACACTTATGTAAGAAAATAGTAGGGGAAACGGGGTGCCATGTACATGGGAACTTCTTGTACTATCTTCATAATTTTTCTGTAAATCTAAACTGTTCTAAAACATAAAGTTTAGTTTAAAAACAATACTAACAACAATTATTAAGATAACAAATATTTAATGGAGTCATTCCTTGTTCCTGGAAAGTACTGAGTATAAATGTTAAACTTCGCTATTTAATGCTATTTTGAATACAACTCCTTCCCAGTTCTTGAGTGTTTCATTTGATTTACTCCTTCATGTCAAAAAATCTTCAACATCCTTTTCAGGCATTTTTTTTTTCAGTAAGATTATTGGGATGGTAGCACTTTGTGCATGTCTGACAGTATTTTTTTGTTGTCATTTGCCATAAATAGCCTAACAAGAAATAGATATGACTAGAAACAAACAATATTATCTCTAGAAATTCTGTAGAGGTTCCCCCTCCTTTTCTAACATTTGGATTCTTATATAACCTGGTTGTGTTTCCTCTTTGGGTAATATGATATTTACCTGCTAGTAATTTCATCTATCAAAAATGTACGTTAGAAAATGCTTGAATATCAGCCATTTTCTGTAATGTTGATTAGTACTCTAAAAGTGCTTTCACCCCAAGGCTCAAGGTTTTCAGGGAAGTTTTCTATATTTTGTAGCAGATAGACAACATTCATGACTTCTTCCTCCTAACAGAACCTCAATTTTATTCAGTTATCAGCACCCTCCCTCAACTTTGTTTCAAGGGTGGTGAGAGGGTGAACCATAATTGGTCTGAGTCAATCATGTTGGCCCCTTTCCTGCATTGGAGGGATGAGCATGGATGCAATTTCAGTCAATGAGTCAAGAGGAAAAGTCCATGTGTGCTTGTGTTTGTGTGTGTGTGTGTGTGTGTGTGTGTGTGTGTGTGTGTGTGTGTG